>NC_135449.1:2067500-2175586 GCF_051991255.1 Vanacampus margaritifer
AATTATTCCAACAAATATTAGGGAATAACAAAATATGAGACAAAAAAAATGCGATACAACGATACAAGCATTAGATAAACTTCTCAAATATATATTAAAAAAACTGACAAAAATGTTACAAATTTTATAAAAATAAATAAGTATAATGAAAATATTAGAAAATAACACAATATTGTGAAAATAATACAAATCTAGTCTACAAAAATACTGAAATATTTAACAGGAAAAACAAACTGAATCTGTACAGTAAATAGAAAAATACCAAATGATTCCAACAAATATTAGGGAATAACAAAATATGAGACAAAAAAATGTGATACAACGATGCAAGCATTAGATAAACTTCTTAAATATATTTAAAAAAAAACAGACAAATGTTAAAAGTATAGTATAAAGTATAATGAAAAGAACACAATATTTTGAAAATAATACAAATCTAGTCTACAAAAATACTGAAATATTTAACAGGAAAAACAAACATAACTGTTTGAATCTGTACAGTGAATAGAAAAATACCAAATGATTCCAACAAATATTAGGAAATAACACAAAATATAAGACAAAAAAGAAAAAGAAAAACTCAGCTAACTGTTAGCTGTGCTAACCCTGGCAGGCTTTATGAGAACAAAGGAGAGGCCGACTTCATGGAGTCTCTGAGGCACCTCTTCACTTCCTTCAACCACATGATGAACAGCAACTCGGAGAGTACGGGCATGGTGAAGGTACGGGCGGGAGAGTTGACATGCAGGAATCCATTGAAATGCAGCGTTTGGATTCCTTCAGCTCGTTACACCGTGTTTTTCTTCATCCTCAGTCACACTTTCTTCTTCTACTTTCTTTTCTATGTGGTCTTAACTCTTTGACTGCCAAAAACGTTAAATAACGTTTAGTAAAATCCAATGGAGGAGTGCCAAAGACGTTAAAAGACGTTTGTTTCAAAACAGAGGTGAAACTAACCATTTTCTATTGTGGATTACTGAAAAACGGAATAAGGTAGAAACAAACTTTTTTTTCTGATGAAAGATGAGAGTCCAATCTTTTTTTGGTAGTATGTGTGTTTCCATAGTCCAAACACATAATTTTCTATGGACCTTGAAAGATCAGTCAAAATGCTTCAAATCGGCTGGCACCCACGGCATCCCTTTTCTGAAAACGTCTGGCAGTCAAAGAGTTAATCTAAGGACTGCACATACAAGCCGAGTATGCCAAATAAGACGAACCGTTTTTTGAGCTGAGTTATTGATTGGCTATTTTTATGGCAAGTCATCAAATTTGAGAGTTTGGGCATATATTTTGCTTTAGGAAAAGACTATAGACTATTTAATTCTATAGAAGCTTATTTGTTAGCTCATCAATGATTTTTCCCATTATGTGTTAAGCTTGTAAACTTTAAAGCGAAGTTTATGTGGTTATTTTATATTTAACTTTAAGTGGGAGTGGAATTAGACAGATTAAAGCCTCTATTATGAAGATTTACCAAACTAACCCTCTAAACAAATGGACAGAAAGTATTGAGATGTAATCGACAACGGTAGGCTTAACGGTACGTGCAGTCCAGATCTTCCCAGACGTCGCTTTCGTCACCTCATACTGTTTGTTTGTTTCTTGGGTCTCGGTGTTGTTTCCTCCTCTCAACCTTGACTGTCCCTGTGACCTGCTGCTCCTCTTGGCTTTTCTGCCCTTTAGCTGCTCCTCAAGGTATTTATCTCACCATTTATTTTGTGTCGTCGTCACACGTTGTCGTCCTTGACTCGCGCGCGCACTTGCGCGCCAAACCGCACCTGTGCTTTGAAATCATACAATCGGCAGGTGGAACCGAACTCGACCGTATCCGAGGCATCAACGGGGAGGCGCCTGCTGTGCAATATTTCCCTTTCTGACACTGAATTAAAAACAGATGTGGGGGGACTACTGGTGGGGGGTGGGGGGTTTAGCGTTGGGTGAAATCAAGCAAATTTGAAAGACTTTTGTCACTCCTGTGGTCTTTTGTAAAATGAGGTGCAAACCACACTTAACTCATTCACTGCCATTGACGGCTATAGACGTCAAAAATTCATTTGAACTATTTCTATTAGTTTAACATTTTTTTCCCCACTTTTGTTAACAAGAGTATGAAAACCTAGAATTGTTTTTATTGTCTTAGAACAAATACAATATTTGTAATTAATCGTGAGTTAACTATTGAAGTCATGCGATTAATTACGATTAAAAATTGTAATCGCCTGACGCCCCTCATTTTTAATAATCTTTTTTTTAAAATATATATATAAAAAAAAGAAAAGAACAGATGATTAAAAATTTGGTGCATCGGGCGATTAAAATGTGTAATTGATCGCATGATTTCACTAGTTAATTCATGATTAATCACAAATTTTATATCTGTTCTAAATGTACAAAAAAATGATCTCTAGGTTTTCATACTCTTAACAAAAATGGGAAAAAAATATTAAACTAATAGAAATAGTTAAAATATTTTTTTTACATCTATAGCTGTCAATGGCAGTGAATGAGTTAATTCAGTTTGCCGCCTAAACGGGCTGCGGAGTCAAACGAGCTTGAATATAGTCCACAAATGTGTGAATTTGAATCCAGATTGAAATTCTCTCCCCTTGACGGCAATTTCTTTAAAGTGACACAAAACAAGACATTTTTGATTGAGACCAGTTTGTATTTTTATTTTTTATTTTTTTTTGGGTGTCCAGGGTGCTGCACTCAAGTACATTCCCACGATTGTCAATGACGTCAAGCTGGTGTTTGATCCAAAGGAACTAAGGTAAGAAGCAAATACTTTAACATCCATTATACTAAGACACCGTCCGCCATTTTTCCACCAAAACAGCCCATCGATTCAGTCGTCCGTCACGCTTTTCAGTTCTCTGCGCCGTTTAGTTTCCTTCCACTCCAATGTGCCCGACCGCACATCTTGAGCCAATAAAGCTTTGTTCAACTCCGCAAATATTTGGTCCGGAGTCACAGACCTGGGAAATAAATACTCCAGTCAATCAGCAGCCAGCGCTTTGTAAATACAACACAGAATTTGGAGTCTGACCGCCTGCTCTCCAAATATATCAAGACAGCAGGTCAACACACATTGAACTATAAATCCTTCATCGTTTAAAAGTTGGAGGCGGTGACGCAATATTGGAGCTGCTGGTGACCGTGCACAACATTTTCAGGAATGCTGCAGAAGACGACACTATGAAAAGTTGTCATTTCGGAGAAACACTCAAATATTGAGTATATGAATAAATGGAAATATACAAATATTAGAAAAAATAAAATTAAAATATTCAATATTGCAAGAAATTATTGAACATACTGAAAAGTAAAGGTAATTTATTGATTATCCCATTGTGAGCAGTGGTTTTGAATTTGGGGCGATTGCTGGCCATTGGAGGCGATCCAATAGCTCCCGATGACCTTTGTCCTCGTTCCCACAGCAAGCTGTTCACGGAGTTCATCCTAAAGGTTCCTCCGGGTCGCCTGGTGAAGCAGAAGCTGGACTGTCTGATCGACATCGTCCACAGTGATCTCTTCACCCATCACGGTACGAAACGCACTCCCAAAGTGCAGTAATGGAATAGGCCACACCCCCTGGCCACACTAAAAGGCCATCGGTGAGGGTTCTGTTTCCCCTTTAATTGAATCCTTACCACAGCAACACAGTCATCAAAATAGCCAACACAAATCCACACTACAGTTTTCTCTTTTTGTAGATCGGATTAAAGTCACTTTGTTACCTGTAAAAGTCGGCATTTCTAAAGACGGAATTTTCCGTCTTTAGGGTTAGCATTTAAAGCCATTTTCAGACATCACGTCAAAGCTGTTTTGCCAAACAGCCGCGTGGTAAGCGAGTTCTACAACGCGCCCACCTGTTGTCATGTTTCCAATCTGTCCCAATTTGTCAGGCAAATGTTTGCATTTATTCCCCCGACGTCGGCGGAGCAATCCATTGGAGAGCGGCGCCCGCACGCATCGGCATATGCCGCCGCCGCCCACGCTCGCCACTATTCGCAACTGTTTTGCCTTTTTCCCCCCCCGCAGATTGCCGCGAGATCCTCCTGCCGCTGATGACGGAGCAGCTGAAGTTCCACCTGGAGAGGCGCGAGGAGCCCAAGGCCTGCTGCCAGCTGCTCAGCGACATCCTGGAGGTGCTCTACAGGAAGGACGTGGTGAGGAACGCTCGCGTTGCGGCGCTCCCGGCGGGCGACCTCACGCACGACGGGAGCCAGGCTTTAGTAAACTGTTTACTGTATGTTGTCACCACTTGCTTACTGTACCGTTTGATTGCTTAACACTTACGAAAACGTCTGTTCAGTGGTGCTAATTTATTCATAAATACTCAAATTCCAAATCATCGTTTACCATTGAAATCAATGGAAATTACATGAATTTGTTCCAGTGACCCAAAATACACTAACACTTTTTTTTTCTTCTGGTGTTTAACTTGAAAACAATACAAACATACATTTTTTTTTATTGTGATAAAAGTAAAGTATATGAAAATAAAAAATAATGTAGACTACTAGGTTAGATGCTAGATCTAACGGATGACTGGCCTTTAAATTAAACTAAAAAAAGTTTTCAAGATGATTAAAATGAATGTAAATTAAAAAAAATAAATGCAATCCATTTTTTGTGCTCATGTGTTGGTCACGTGTGTGCAGGGTCCCACTCAGTGGCATGTGCAGATCATCATGGAGAAGCTGCTTCGGACTGTGAACAGGACCGTCATCTCCATGGGCCGAGACTCCCCTCACATTGTAAGTCAATAGTGACGCACGCACACACACACACACACGCATGTTGGGTTTACATGTCTAGTGGGGACATCTCATTGACATAATGCATTTCCTAGACCCTTTCCCCCGAACCCGACCCATCGAAAAGGATTCCTTACCCCTAACTTCAACCATAACCCAATTCAAACCTAAACTCTAAAACCAAGTTCTGACCTTCAAAAAGAGGTTTGGATTCATGGGGACCACAAAAATGTCCCCACGGGGACACGTGGTCCCCACAATGATAGTAAAAACCCAGAAAATGGTCCCCATGATGTGATACACATTTGCTCGAATGCTTTTTTTTTTGTCTTCTCTGCTTGCGTATGTCAGATCACCGACTCATTAGATGATTGGCGATGCCTGGCAGCGACGTGTGCGTCGTATAAATACTCTAATCCGACTTTGTGCTTTGTCCTCATAAAAAAAACACATTTCATTTGTTCCCTCTTTGAGTGTTGCGCCTTATCGCTGTCTTCATTATGTTGCCACTGGACGTTGACGAGAGCGGATCATCAATGTTAAATGATAAAAATGGATTTTTATGGCGGAAACGTCTTTAAAGACACTTCATGGTACATTTATGACATGCTTAGATTCAGCAGCAGTGACTTATTCTCTCCCATTTTTTTTTTATTTTATTTACAAGGACGGATAATGAAAAATGAGATCATTTGAGGGCGACTGATTGTCTATTGTGGTTAAGTTAACAGGTTAATTAACTGTGCCCTCTAAAATGGCACCTGTGTCGTTTTCATTAGCCACTCTTTACACGCTGACTCTCGCGTCACTCACCAGGCTGTGCCCCGCCTTTTAAAGCCACACACATTCAGTGTTGCAGATACTACGGCTTACAATGCGAGGAGGGTGACGCCAAGTGGACAAAAATAATACCTGCACCTCACTTGCATGTTTTGTACTTGTATTTTGCAAAATTTCTTTTTATGCGAATAGTTGGGTGAACAATCGAGGCTAAAAATAATCCGTCCCATCCATTTTTTTCCCTGCCTTTTTAGGTAGTATCAGAAGCTCGTTTTATGCTTCCCATTAAATCTTGAAGTTTGCAATTGTTTCCTGCTTTGCTGTTCTGTGTAAACGGCACTTGCAGAACGGAGCTGTATCACTGCCATTTTTATTCGGGGCACGTTGCCAATCACTCTGCATAAAATGCTTCCCGCACAGTCTGGAGGCGGCCATGGACTCCCGCCCCCGAGTCCTCCGCCAGCTCTCTTCTCCGATTCGTTCCCATCCCAGATTCTGTGCCGCGTGTTGTGCAAATATTAGGCGATAACGCCATTGTTGGGCGGCCCGTTTCATTTCCTGGCTCGTTCAGAGCACGCTGAAGTGGCCGCGTTAATTAGCCAAACTGTCGGCCCCGAGTTGAAGATCCGCACATCGAGCGAGGACACAAAAGGCTGGCATTTGTAATATCATCACTTAAGATGAAGCGCTTCTCATCTCGCAGGCACTTTGCATCCTAATATGGCCGCCGGTAAGCAGGCTCCACACAAGACGTCGTCCTGTTGTCGTCACCGTTAGCGTTGATCCCGCATCTCTCGCCACGGCGCTGGCCTCCCACTTCGCCTGAAAGGCAATCAGCTCTCATGCGAGAGGCTTGTATTAAAGCATCCCTCTCTTGTAGCGTGCGTGCGATGCAGGCTTGCTGCTTAATGAAACTTTTCTGCCTGCCCGTGACCCCCCCGCGGTGCCGTAAAAGGCAAGAATCTCGATGCAACACATACGTGTGTGTATGCTTTGTATGGCTGTGGGCGCCTTACAAGTAAAATCTCAAAAGCGGATTTATGCTTTTAATCAATTTTCCTTCCCTTAGGTTATAGAAAATGGCATTGGCCTTATTTAAAAGTTGTTTTTGTTTAATTCCCTCTTTCTGGGATCTCTTGGAAAAACAAACATGCGTCAATTTCCGCAGGCATAATTGAAAAAAATTTTTTTTTTCCAAATGTGGTCGATATTTTTTTTCTTCTCTACAAATCTATGCTATTGGTCTGTCCCCACGTCGCCTGTTATTTATTTAATTATTATTTTTTTACACATTATTAACTCTTTGATTGACAAAAACGTTAAATAACGTTTAGTAAAATCCTATGGAGGAGTGCCAAAGACGTTAAAAGACGTTTTTTTCAAAACAGAGGTGAAACTAACCATTTTCTATTGTTGATTACTGAAAAACAGAATAAGGTAGAAACAAAAAAAAAATTCTGATGAAAGATGAGAGTCCAATCTTTCACCAACGTACGGCAACCTGTGTTTAGCATTTCAATTTGTGGATAAGACTTGATTGACAGATTGAAAAATGCTTAACTCTTTGACTGCCAAAAACGTTAAATAACGTTTAGTAAAATCCTATGGAGGAGTGCCAAAGACGTTAAAAGACGTTTTTTTTTTTTTCAAAACAGAGGTGAAACTAACCATTTCCTAGTCTTGATTACTGAAAAACGGAATAAGGTAGAAACAAACTTTTTTTTCTGATGAAAGATGAGAGTCCACTCTTTCATTTGGTAGTATGTGTGTTTCCATAGTCCAAACACATAATTTTCTGTGGACCTTGAAAGATCAGTCAAAAATGCTTAAATCGGCTGGCACCCACGGCATCCCTTTTCTGAAAACGTCCGGCAGTCAAAGAGTTAAGCAATTTAACCCCTGGGCGTTATTTTATTTTGAAATGGCTTGGTCAGAACCAACAAAAACCCCAAAAATGGTCAAATAACGCCCAGGGGTTAAAGTGTCCTTTTTAACACTTTAAATTGCTTGCTTTATAAAGTGGCAAATTTACAAAAAAAATCGCGCAAATTTGCCACTTTATAAACTCGCAAAATTGCGACTATAAAGTGGCAAAGTTGTGATTTTTTTTTTTTTTCGCGGAATATTGCCTCTAAGAAAATATGTATTTATACGTAGCCGTAATGCGCCGAGTGTGCTCTTGTAAGATCGCAGCTCTGGTGTTAGTGTCAGCTGTGCATGTCAGCAGGGACGCTCCCATCTATGAAAGCCACCCAAAAAAACTTTTTTTTTTTTTTTTTTAAACCAAATTAAGCTACAGGTGTGAAAGTGCCCTAGATCCTTGCTCAAATGTATTTCCTTTTCAAATCAAGGGGCTCTGCCTTTGAAGCCGCTCGCAGAAACTTTTAATAATCAGAGTAAAAAAAAAAATTCCCGGCTTGACAGGAAGCGTGGCGGTTGCCGCCTCCCGCGGCGCTCCCGGCAGCCCGGCCGCCCGGCCGCTGACCTTGATCCCGCTGAGTGGCAGCCTCTTCCATTTAGATTTATGCATTAGCGTTCTACTTGGTTTCCCTTCTCTCATTCCTCCGTTTTCCCGGCGCTCCAGCGGAATGTAGATGAAGCGGCATCATGAAGATGGGTTTCCGGCCGGGGCTGTGCTTTGGATGTTAGATTGGATATTACAGTGTTTCCTTCAAAAAAAAAAAATAATAATAATAATAACCACAAGTGCCATTGTTTAATCCTGAAAATGTGACCGAAAATACACCAAAATAGTTATAAACATCTTTTCTTTGTACAAGTGCTTAAAAGTTTGGTCCAATTTGACCCCCGACTACTAGAAAGGATGAATCTTTAAAACGTCACAAAAGCAAAAAAAATGAACTTACATTATCTTCCCAAAATCTTTTTCAAAGGTCTTAGAGCCACGAGTGAAGCCGTTTAATTAATCCGCACACATTTAACCTTCGTGGCGTAGCGCAACTTAATAGGTTTGTTTGAAATTCGCCATATTGGAACAAAACGAGGTTTCTTTCTATCAGGCAGCGTCGATATGATACGTAAGTAAGGCCGCTTGGTGGTCGTCTGCCGTCACATCTGCGTCTATCTTTAAAGGGCAAAGTAGTTTTGCTTTAGTTTCTTGTTGCCAAACTGTGGTTATTGTAACTGCCGTGTTCTGGAGTTATTTCAGTACATCACCTTCCCGGGTTGACATCCTGCTTGTTGTTTGCTGGCCGAGAGCTGCCAGCATTTTGCCACCTTTTCCCTCCCACCCAAAAAAAGAAAAAGTGCCCTTTTTTTTAGATGTCTGCCTCTCTGCCTTTTTCTCTTTGCCGCTGAACTCGACAAGTGCTGCAGAGCCAAGAAGCATAGCGAGAAATGGCGCTGCATCGTAATCAGCTGCTCTCCCGCGTTCAAGCTCTGAGTGTCCTCTTTTCAGTTTTCTTTTTTTTCCCTTTTCTTTTCTTCAAGGCCCCGCACCAACGTACGGCCAACCTGTGTTTAGCATTTCAATTGGTGGATAAGACTTGATTGACAGATTGAAAAATGCTTAACTCTTTGACTGCCAAAAAACGTTAAATAACGTTTAGTAAAATCCTATGGAGGAGTGCCAAAGACGTTAAAATACGTTTTTTTTTTCAAAACAGAGGTGAAACTAACCATTTTCTATTGTTGATTACTGAAAAACGGAATAAGGTAGAAACAAACTTTTTTTTCTGATGAAAGATGAGAGTCCAATCTTTCATTTGATAGTATGTGTGTTTCCATAGTCCAAACACCAAAAACGTTTAATAACGTTTAGTAAAATCCAAATGAGGGCTGCCAAAAACGTTAAAAGACGTTAACTATGATTTTTTTTTTGTTTTGTTTTGTTTTTTGGAAACGGGTGGAGGAAAGCCTTGGCCAGCTGTGCTGAAAGTATCAAGCAGATCGGGTTAGTAGTTAGTGGCATCATTCATGGAAAAAAAAAAAGTGTCAAATTCACTAGAGTGCATGAAATAATATCGTTTCACAAAAAGCTTGATTTCTCCGGATTTTGTTTCAACCATTTTCTATTGTTGATTACTGAAGAACGGAATAAGGTAGAAACAAACTTTTTTTTTCTGATGAAAGATGAGAGTCCAATCTTTCATTTGGTAGTATGTGTGTTTCCATAGTCCAAACACATAATTTTCTGTGGACCTTGAAAGATCAGTCAAAAATGCTTAAATCAGCTGGCACCCACGGCATCATCCCTTTTCTGAAAACGTCTGGCAGTCAAAGAGATTTATGATGCCTATTAGGTTGCCCTTATTTTGGAGTACAGATGATCATATTTAGTTGATTTGACTTTTGGAAAAAGGAAGGAAATTGTTTCATACTTTTTATTAGTAAACTATTTTTTTTAACACATTTACTTCCATGGACATTTTGTCAACGGGAATCCAGCCAATTTCTGCCACCCGACGTTTATATTGATCAAATACTTTTGTCAACGGGTCGGCGTGTGAAGCTCATGTTTTTAAAGGACTGTCATGACTAACAGATCCCTGTAGATGGCAGCAACAGACACTAATAAGTTGGCACTGATCAACCTTGAAGGAACAAAAGCACCCGGTTGCTAAAAATGCAAAATGATGTTGCGTTGAGACAACAAATGTAAAGTTCAGGACAAAGTGAGACTTAACCGTCGGGAAAAAAAAATAATGGCCATCTCTTTACGTTTCTGCTTTTATTCTTCGTCATTTGCATATTAAATTGTTCATTTATTTCTATACTGTATGTTTTTGAAAAACAGTATAAAATACACAGTATTGCACATAGTAAGTCAATTGCACTTTTTCCAAGATACAGATAAATACGTAGGTTGGTTTCTCTCAGTGCTAATATTAAACCCGTGGACGCGAGTGGAGGTTTTCCCCGTAAAGTTCACATCAAGTCGTCCATGGCGCTTCCTTGATGCACTCCAAACCACATCCTTTCGTTTTTCTGGTCTCTGTACGTGACTCCACAATCCTATTAATAAATGTTTCCTACATATCAGCTATGCCTATTCGTAAAATAGAACCAGCCCTATTTGATGTAACACATCGTATCGTAACTATAAAGAAATGAATTGATAGTAAATGCAAATCTTGGCTATACGTATATTTTATCATCTCCGAGCGGGCCCGTGTGTGGAGTCGCTAAATGTTTATTTGGGGTGTCATGGGACGTGGATTTGGATTTTTAGGTGCAATTCAGAGGTTTGCCAAGTTCCCACATTGTGTAACTGATAGTAAAAAAAAAAAAAAAAAAAAAAAAACATTGCACGCACGCACATACACATATTCACCCACATACAAAAAAAAATAAAAATACAAGAAATATATATATAAAAAAAAAAAAAAGGAGAGCAATGATGATGACATGTCAAATCGGTAAAATTACCGAATGAACAATACTGAGCTCTCCAGAAAAAATAAATAAATAAATAAATAAATTTTAAAAAATGCAGTAACATCGAAATAGTTTGTCGTTTTTGTTCAAATGGTGATTTGCGCGTTCCTGCGTCCTTTGTGCCATCAAATAGAAAATTGTGCTTTCCTAAAAACAAGACAAACCTTTGATCTTGCACTTTCCTAAAGGAAATAATTCAAGCTGATTATTATTATTATTATTATTACATTTTATTTGACAGTCTTTCATCGATTATAGGATTTACTGCTCACCATTTGCACTTTTATGTGTTTAAAAATCCTCAAATGAATAGTTTTGCATTTTGGTCTTGTAACCAATTAGAATCTTAAACAAAGGTACGAATCCAAACGGAATTTTTGGCGTACCAAATTTGCAGCTCCGCTATTTATAGGCCCACAGTTGGGATGTTTTTTTTTTTATATATATTTTTTATTATTATTATTATTATTATTTTAAAGAAAAGAAGATAAACACATCAATTTGTCTTAAAAATTCAGTTGTTTTTAAAAAGCTTAAAACCCGCACAAAGGCAAGGCCACGCTGTACATTCAGTTCTGGCTCGGTTTACTGCGGCGATACAATCACATGTATTTGCTCTCACCCTTCAACAGCGCTATTTTCAGGGCTGGAACAAAAATAAATCAACTCGAACCTCGACTCAACTCTAATTTGTGACAGTGGCTTAGTTGCAATAAATATGAACTTATATTCCCGCGCATCATAAATATATTCAGCTAAAACTTTAAGGTATTTTTTTTAATACAGCTCTAGATAAAAAATGTCCTTTGATGTCCAAAAATGCCATTAAGAAAATAAGTGTCATTTAACAATATTCTTTTTATATACATCTCCTTCAAAGTTAGTTGAGAAGTCAAGGTGACGTTTTAAAGAGGAATAAAATTGATCGGCGCTTTCTTCTTGAATGAACAGTTTGACGTGTGAAAATAGTCCCGTTACGCCGGAAAATCCTGAACTGTTGTTTGTTGTGCTTTTGCTGTGCGGTGAGAAGCAAGTCCGCGTCGTCCCGACGTCACCGACTGATATCCAAGGTGGGAATCTCCCTAGACGGCAGCTTCGGAAGCAAGCTGCATTTCGCCAAAAAGTGTCGGTTCACCCCCAGCTTGGCGATAATTGCTTCGGTTAGGAAAGCGCGACGCCCCGGCTTCCCCCTCGCACCCCTGCGACGCCTTCACATGAACCAGAGTCTCCAGCGGGCGTGCTTCTTGGACTCGGCTTTGGACTTGCGCTTGGGCGTGGACGTGAAGGCCTCGTGGGGGTACGGCAGGGCGGGAAAGGGGGCGTCGCCCGAGGTGCACAGCCTTTTCATGAGGGGCTGCAGTTTGTCCTCCTGCTGCTTGAAATCCAACTCCACGCTGGGAAGCAAAAAAAAAAGGCACAGTTCAGGAAAAAAAAAAAAAGCATTTCCGCTAGGGATAGACCGATAATCGGCGATATTGGTAAAAAAAAAAAATGACAGCCGATCATCTAAAAACATTTTAATCTCAGGGAACTTTATTTAAATTTACAGTTAACCCCCAAAAAAATAAAAATAAAATAAAAAATAAATAAATTTGCAGTTAACTTTGTTAGAGATGCTGCTGACCCTGGGAACATTCGGAACCTTTTGTTTTTGTTCAACATTAAAACAAAGTAATGTAGAAGGTTAAGATTTCAGGTATTTTTAAATTTTGGAAAAAAATATTTACTGTTGAAAATTAGACAGCTGTGGTATTTACTTGTTTAAGTTTCCATTTCACTTTTTAACTTACTGATAAACTTGGGAGCTCCCTGAACCTTTTTTTTTTGTTTGTTTTTGAAATTTTAAATGAATTCTATTGTCTGATTTAGATTATAAAAAAACATTAGAAGCATTTGGAAAAGTCTGAAAAATTGTTCAATAAACATGCTTTTAAGACATTCCAAAAAAGTCAAGATTGGCATTTGTATTTTAAAGGAATATTTGCCTCATTAAGCCATTTTCAGCAGTAAAAACTTAATATTTTGTCTTTAATCAATGTGGTAACTTCATTATTTTTCCACCAATCATGGCTCACCTGTTTTCTGGGTCTGGTCAGTAAACTGAGCCATGATTGGTCGTTACCTACTTCCTCAGCACAGGTGACGTCATCATCAGTCGACAGCAAGTGGAAAAAAATCGTTTTTAAAGGTATTAATTGTACATGGAAAGTAATTCTGGACAAAATATTCACTTTTCACTGCTGAAAATGGCTCAATGAGTCAAGTATCCCTTTAAGAAAAAAATGGCGACAGTATCCCCCCCCCTTTTTTTTTTTTAAACTCTTTGACTGCCAAAAACGTTAAATGACGTTAAGTAAAATCCTATGGAGGAGTGCCAAAGACGTTAAAAGACGTTTTTTTTCAAAACAGAGGTGAAACTAACCATTTTCTATTGTTGATTACTGAAAAACATAAGAAGGTAGAAACAAACTTTTTTTTCTGATGAAAGATGAGAGTCCAATCTTTCATTTGGTAGTATGTGTATTTCCATAGTCCAAACACATAATTTTCTGTGGACCTTGAAAGATCAGTCAAAATGCTTAAATCGGCTGGCACCCACGGCATCCCTTTTCTGAAAACGCTTGGCAGTCAAAGAGTTAACTGAAAATTGCTTTGAAAACTGCTGGCTGGCAATGAATGAGTCAAGATTCACACACTGAAAGTTCCTGGATTGACGTCACTCAAACCCGCTGATCTCAACATCAGAGCAATGAAAAAGCTGCTAAGATGCCGATTTTAGATGGCCAGTGCGATGAGCAGAATGTTCTGCAGAATAAATTAGCGCACAGCAACAAAACACCTTTTTCCAAGTCTGCTCTGTAGGATTTATCTGCAGCGGCCATCGTTTTTAATCCTGGCATACATTTGACTACTTACTAGCTTCTGATAAAGCGAAGCGTGGGGGGGGGGGGAGTCAGCTTACAGCCTCCACCACGCTAAATGCACTGGCGCTATTAATCTGCCCAAGCGTCCTTCGGTCCCAGCGCCCGGATGGCTTGACGAGGGCGGTGTGGGGGTTGCCAAAGGCAAGACTTGCGTAACGCTGGCGGGATTTGCTTCGTGATTGCCGGCTGGTGTGAAGGTGAGCTCGACTGCAGGCTCTTACCACACTTAGGATTTTTTATTTTTTTTAAGAGATTAAAAAGAGATTGATTGAGCCCACACTGTTACCTGAAGTTGACAGATCCACTTGTCAATGATAAAAACTAAACTTCCTCGCCCATCTGTCCCAGAGGACATCGCTCAAATTTGATAGCAATCCGGCAAAAATAGCGTCAAAGACTCCCAACAAAACGGGCTTAAAATGGCTGCGTCAAACCAAAATACCAGATGTCCTCTGTCTTTTCAGTTCTTGAGACTTACAGGAAAGTTTGAAAAAAACAAAGGATATTTCTGTCTGTTTCCGTTTTGCAGAAATTAGAATTAAAATATAGCTAAGTTTCATCAATATTCACAAATCTGTTTGAAACAGTGGGGAAAGAGCTTTTTGCAACATGGCCCTGTTTTGATCTCTTATACTCTGCTGCCACTTGCTGGCCGTTTTTTTGTTGTTGTAATAACTACCATTGCTTTAAGCGTCCTCTTCAGTTCAGATGCTGCATCAAAGCATTCTGTATGCTCTAGCATAAAGAAACCATTAAAAAAAAAAAAACATCTTTGGGAGCATTGTTATTTTTAAAATAGAACGTATTTATACGTTTTTGGGAGCAAATGAGTGAAAGAAGTGTTGGAAATGAAAATGTCCGCTTTGAACCAAAATGGAAAACTTCTTGCGGGGCTAACCCAGCCTCTCAGCACTTTTGCGTTCCCCCCCCCCCCCCCCCCCGACTCAGGCCTTTTTAAACTCAAGACCACTGCAGCAATTAGCAATAAATCACATGCGCTTAATTACAGGGGCTAGAAATCAATCGGTGCAAAGTTTGTATCCTTGGAATGTGTCTTGTGACTGTAAAGCTAATGGGAGAGCGATTACGGGAACACTTGACGATAAAGAGAATTTATGCGAGAATGTGCGGATCATTAATGGGAGATCATTAGGAACATTCGTCCCTTCATCCATTTTCTATAGCGATTATCCTCACGAGCTGACTTTGGCCAAGGGGCAAAATGGTCGCCAGCCTCATATTCACTTCTAAGTCTTCAATGGGCGCAAAAAAAAGAAAGAAAGTGTATTACTTGCGTGCAAAATGTAATAAACACCACATGGTCAGATGAAAAAAGTCATTTCTTACCTAACGTTGCATTTCGCTAATAAGTAAGCCGAGCCAAAAGTCAAACCCGCAAAATTGTGGCCGAGGGCCGAGCGACATCGTCTGAAGGTGCTTTTCTATTGGCTGCTGCTAGATGACATCACTTCTGTGTGAGACATTTTCAAACGTCCTTATTCCGGTTAATATTGAAATAAATATACTTACAATCACATTTAAAATCAACCCCAAAGGCTCATTTCTTACATTTATTACAAAAGACTAAAACAAAGGACATTTTCGCTATAAACATGGCTAGTTTTTTATTTTTTATTTTTTTTATTTTATGTTGTTATTGAAAATATTTTTGGAATTTTTTTATTTAGTTAATTTGTTCGTTTTTGTGAACTAAAATAACCTTTAGCCGACCGACACCCACATCACTCACCAGACCAGGCCCCGCCTTTTAAAGTCACAACACTCTGTCACAGTTGTAAAGTTGTTGAATGTGAGGATGGCGACCCCTAAGTCGACAAAAATTCTACATGCACCACACGGTCACATTTTCATTTTTAATAACGCAAAATAAACTTTCATCCGATTAATCGATCATTGTGAGAATAATCGATTCAAGGACGACCTTCAAGCCTCGCTCCATACAAATGCGGCTTGCGTGACGGGACGGGCGTATTCGTCGCAACTTTTTTGAATTCTCCCGATTTGTATTTTGATTGCAGCCCGGCAAAGGTCATTGAAGTTTGAACCCGGCGCCGCAATTAGCGCCACGTGTCGGCCTGGCGCGATCAATGCCGCGTGTGTTTGTCAGAAGCTAACGAGGATCCGCAGCCGTTGCCGCAAAAGTATTTCCGTGTGACCCTTTCACGGCTAACAAAGCCTTAATTGCGTCTCTGCCACGGGTCCGAGGGGCACCTTCTCATCCATTTCTGCCATTTTCTTTCTTTCTTGGGAAATCCCTCAAATGTACGTACACACACGATCGCCATAATCGGCTTTTTCTTGCTCTTCAGAGTAAGACCAGAATACTGTTGGGACTCCATTCGTGGCTACAAGTTCTTATTTCCCTGCGTGGACAGAAAAGTCCATTTCAGCTCATTTAGAAAACGCTTATTTTGATATTAATGAATGCACCGGCGGCCGTTTACATTTTATACTCTGTGGCCAGTCGCTAAATTAGCATCGAATTGCTTTTAATCCCACCCAGCGTCGACTTGCCAGGTAGCAATTTATCAAAAGCCGAAGTCGAGCGCTCGGAGTGCGTTTCATTCGGGAAACCTTGGATGCATCCAATGCTATCATTAAGACGGTTCATTTGTGTTGTGTCGTGATGCGTTCGGATCAAAACATCGAAGGGAATTTTTCAACAAGAATAGTCAAATAGGCGCTACTTGCCCCCAAAAACCGCAAGAAACCCAGCATTTGGTGGCATCGAGAAACGGGGACGAGAAAATAACAACAACAGGAAGTAAATCATCATAATTGATGTTTACGCTGCAAAAAAGACGGGAAGTGTTTGTGCTGTTTTGCTTTGAAGCGGCCATTTTGAGCTTGGTTGGGTGGTTTGACGAATCGCAATAAAACACAAAAAAAACCTCAGCCCCCAACATAAACCCACCAAAAAAGTCTCAAGCACCAATGCTTGGAAAGACGCACGTCGTCTGCTATTTTGGTCTGGATCGGCCATTTTAGGCTCATTTTGACCCGTTCCAGGTGTCCGTCAAAGACAAAGTCATCTTCCAGCACCACTTTTTAAGTTCAACCGTGTATACTAGAAAGTAGGGCTGGTTTAAAAAAAATCGATATCGAATTGATTTTCCTTTTTGAGCCTGATATCGATTCATAAAACCGCCAATCGATAATTTTAATATCTCCTTTTTTCTCTCCATAAATTCATAAGAAAATAGAATTCTAAAGGCTATTTTTTTACATTAATAAAAGACCTGACTAATTGCACTTTAACTCTTTGACTGCCAGACGTTTTCAGAAAAGGGATGCCGTGGGTGCCAGCCGATTTTAAGCATTTTGACTGATCTTTCAAGGTCCACAGAAAATTATGTGTTTGGACTATGGAAACACACATACTACCAAATGAAAGATTGGACTCTCATCTTTCATCAGAAAAAAAAGTTTGTTTCTACCTTATTCCGTTTTTCAGTAATCAACAATAGAAAATGGTTAGTTTCACCTCTGTTTTGAAACAAACGTCTTTTAACGTCTTTGGCACTCCTCCATAGGATTTTACTAAACGTTATTTAACGTTTTTGGCAGTCAAAGAGTTAATAATGTGTAAAAAAATAATAATAATTAAATAAATAACAGGTGACGTGGGGACAGACCAATAGCATAGATTTGTAGAGAAGGAAAAAAAATCGACCACATTTGGAAAAAAAATTTTTTTTCAATTATGCCTGTGGAAATTGACGCATGTTTGTTTTTCAAGCGATCCCAGAAAGAGGGAATTAAACAAATACAACTTTTAAATAAGGCCAACATTTTTGGCAGTCAAAGAGTTAAGACCATTCAGAATCTTTATTTACAATTATTGAATTATTTAAACATTTGCGGCCTCCGCGAAATTTAATTTAGAATTTGTTTGTGGCGTTTTTCATCATGCCCTTGAGAATTGATGTTCCATAATTTATCAATATCGAATCGGGTAAAATCGAAATTGAATCGAACTGAAACCTTGCGAATTGAAATCGAATCGATTTGAGGAAATTCGAATCGAATTGTGAATTGTGGAACGTGTCAATTTTAGCGACTACGTTAAGATGTGACGTGTTCCGGCCACAGTTTGACCTCAGCTTTTAGTTTGAAGTCGTTCAGCAGGTAACGGTTAGCCTGGCGACTTTGTTTGAAAAGAGTGCCCTGAAAAGATCATCATTCCATCTTTTGGAAGATACTCAAAGGGAGAGTTCAGTGAAAGATTTATCAGCTCTCATCCGGCCCACTTATCGGCGTCTAAATGTCATCCGTCGGGCTGCGTCGTTTTGGACATTTACAGGTGCGAGAAGATGGGAAATGGATGGATGGATATATTTCCTCCTTTTTTTTTTTGGGAAACCGTTATTTGATCCTTTTGAGACTTTGGACATTCATCTTCAGCCAAACGTATGTTTTGACTCACACCGTTTAAGATGGGCGGTGCGACTTTCAGGAGTGTTAAGTTGTCAATTGCAAAGTACAGAATGTCAAATGGAAGACGGGAAGTATCGGAAATGATAGTGGCACGCAAGTTTTTTCTTCCCGCAGTATACTAAACTGGACTGCTCTTATTTACTTATTACGAGAAATATACCATGAAAAAATGGGTCACGACAACTACAACATGATACAATTCAGTCCAATTACGATGTGACAGGATTCATTTTGACTTTGATGTCATTCTTCCGATTACGATGCAATATGATGAAGAAGACCGATTGTGAATTTGCCATACACGATTCACTGAAATGGTTCCTGAAATCTCCCCGGCTTTGCCCTCCTTTAATCCTCCACCTTCGCTTTGTCCCTTGAGCGTCCGCCCGCCGATGCCCTCTCCCGTCGCCATGGTAACCATTTTGCCGATTAGCCCCCGTAACCCAAAAAGTGACAATTCGTAAAATCATATCAAATAATTTTTTCTTTTTTTTTTCTTTTTTTAATAGTCATCCCACACACTGAAATTTGTTTTTAACTCATTGACTTGCAGCCATTTTCACTGAAGCAAACCCCTTCGCTCCCGGCTGTTTTGTTGGATTTTGACTGATTTTGCAAGGCCACATAATTATTGTGTTCTGTTTCTGTTTTGCAGCAATTAGCATTAGAATATCGCTAAGTTTCATCATTATTCACAAATCTGTTTAAAACTGTGGGGAAATGAGCTTTTTGCAACATGGCCCCGGTTGATCTCTTATACTCTGCTGCCACCTGCTAGACATGTTTGTAATAACTACCATTGCTTTAAACGACCTCTTCGGGTCATAGCCTGCATCAAAGCCTTCTGTATGCTCTTGCATCAACAAAAAACATTTTAAAAACGTATAAATACGTCTTTGGGACACTTGGAACGTTTAAAATAGAACATATGTATACGTTTTTGGGAGCAAATGAGTTAAACACGTTTACATAATGGTCACGTCAAATTTGAGCCGCAATTTAAAATACCCTAAATGTAATTCTTTTACTCTGAAGTTGACCTGACCTAAAAAATACTCCAAGTACACAAAATGATCAAAACGGATCATTTTTCAAAAAGCAAGTCACTCATCAGACCGTACCACTTTACAGTCCAGTTCAGACAGAAAAACCGTGACATAGCGGTGGGACACCGTAGACCGCATCAACGTGCAGAAAAATCCCATTAACACGGGTTCAAATCTTCTCATCATGCCTCATCGACTTTCCGTTCCGCCTCCCGTCCTTCCCCGCGGGCTCCTCCCCCTTTCCACACCTTGACGCGTTACATCACCCGACGAGATGCCACGGACGGCGCTAATCCCTTCATCCCTCCTCTCAGCCATTCGGATTCAAAGCCACGCGCTTTTGTATGAGGAGCGCCGAATCCCTTCCCGTCCTCGGACTTGCATGCGGGGCCGTGCTTCCTGTTATTTGATCAATTGATTATGTGGATGGCGTGCGCATGCGTGCGCGTTGGAATACTCGTCACAAGGAATTTCCTTGACCCAAAGACAAAAGCGTACTAAGGACCAGTGACACATTTGTAAACATGTACAAAGTGACTCCTGTGCAATCCGATACTAGTGATATCGGTACGATACGATATATACACGATATGTTTTTTTTCAGGGCCAATACCGATTATTAGTAGTCAAAGACGGCGAGAGCCGATATTTATTTTTCCTAAAAGGGATCAATTTGGAAGAAAAAAAAAATGCAAACTCCAGCTCTTACATTTTTTGAATTTCTTAACTTTATCGAACAACTTTTAGGATTCGTAAAATATTGGAGTTCAAAAAAATAATCGGAGTCAATAGACATATTTTGTTTTAAAAATCTAAGAAAAAGTTGAGGGATCTCGCCGGGGGGCAGTAGCATGTCTTCAAAAGTAAAAAAAAAAAAAAAAAAAAAGTAAATAGCTCCCAATTGTTAAAGTTTCCCAAAATTTCAAAATATCTGAAAATTTTCAATTTGACTTTTCATTTTAAACAAACCAAAACAGAAGGTGCAGAGAGTTCCCATCGTCAAGCGGCAACTCTGAAAATTTACGTAATTACTTCCCTGAAGTGAACACTTTTTTTTTTTAAAAACGGATCTATTATCGGCCGTATGCTTCTTCAAAATGGCCGATGCCGATATTTGTCATAAATGCTGAATATCGGATCCGACACAATTACAACGCAATCCATTCACGTTAAGTTGCGTAATTCCGCTTTTACTGATCCAGATGTCTTTATTATTTACGCGCACCTCGATTTCACAATTTAGCTTATTTTCAATTTTGAAAATGACAAATGAATCTCCAATAACGTTCTGATTTGACTCCATTGAGGTTGTGATGCAACTCCACGTGACATCCGTCCAAAACCACAATAAGATGAAGACCGCAATGCTGACTCTCTGACAGCTCTTCTACCCACGCGCACTTTTGTTTCCCGTCACGGCTCTGCGCCGCTAACCCGGCTGCGCTTCTTCCTCCTTCCTGTGTTCTTCCACCTCCAGAGGTGGCTTTCATGGCGACGGAGGTAATTAGATTTGCCTTTTAATCCTCCAGCCTGCATCAATGCTTTTGCTATATTTGAGTCTGTGTCCAATCGACAGCATTTTCTCCAAAAAACAACACTGATCTTCTCTCTACTGTGCGCAAGACCTTTTAATAGGAAAACCCGGCTGAAGTTTCCAGAAATGAGACTCTTGATTTGGAATTCTGTTGTTCTGCATGCGGTCGGGAGAGGAAGTGTTTCCAATGTGTGTGGCAGATTGAGGAAGTGTTGTTTTTAATGGTGCCGCAACTAATCGGAAAAGATCCTTCCTGGTATAGCAAAACGATTTGTTGCAATAGAAGTCAAAACACACCTGACAACTGCAGTGCTTACGATATCGAAACACAATCGGTTGTTTTAAAAAAAAAACAAAAAAAACAAAACATGATGATTTGATATATTTTGAAAATCCACGAGTGACGGCGAACTAACGCTAAGTTAGTGCCGCTTTGTAGCAATAGAAGTCAAAACACACCTGACAACTGTAGTGCTTACGATATCGGAACACAATCGGTTGTTTTAAAAAAACAAAAAAAAAAAAAAAACATGATGATTTGATTTATTTTGAAAATCCACGAGTGACGGCGAACTAACGTTAAGTTAGTGCCACTTTGTAGCAATAGAAGTCAAAACACACCTGACAACTGTAGTGCTTACGATATCGGAACACAATCGGTTGTTTAAAAAAAAAAAAAAAAAAAACATGATGCTTTGATTTATTTTGAAAATCCACGAGTGACGGCGAACTAACGCTTAGTTAGTGCTGCTTTGTAGCAATAGATGTCAAAACACATCTGACAACTGTAGTGCTTACGATATCGGAACACAATCGGTTGTTTAAAAAAAACAAAAAAAACATGATGATTTGATTTATTTTGAAAATCCACGAGTGACGGCGAACTAACGCTAAGTTAGTGCCGCTTTGTAGCAATAGAAGTCAAAACACATCTGACAACTGTAGTGCTTACGATATCGGAACACAATCGGTTGTTTAAAAAAAAACAATTAAAAAAAACATGATGATTTGATTTATTTTGAAAATCCACGAGTGATGGCGAACTAACGCTATTTGCGGTATATCTGGTCGCGACACATTTATTTTATTTTATTTTTTTCTAATATAATGTATATTTATTACATTTTCTTGACAACTTTTTGGGTCGTGGCCAGTTTACTCGGGTGACCCGCCCAAGTCTTAACTTGGTGTGGGATCCACTGACACTCTAAAAACAGTTGGGTTAAAAGTAACCCAATTATGGATGAAAATTGGACCGATCCACTTTACGATAGCTGCACAATATATCGAAAAAATATCGATATTACAATATTGGCCCATGCAATATGCATATCGCAATAAGTTTCATATGGACTTTTAATGCTTTTATCTCAATTTGACCAGTCAGCCGCTAACTGCGTTGTGCACCGCCATCCAACATTATCGAGAGGTAATGACATGAATTTCCCACAGAAATGGCGGCATTTTAAAGTTATTTAAAGTTGTGTTGTTGTGACCTCCAGCAACGGATGTTCATCAGCGGGTCGGCTCGCCGTCCGACGCGTCACGTTTCCGTGTTTAAGTTTGAATTAGCTCCGCTTTGCCGTCCGTTAGCAATGAATGTCCGTACGGAAACACCAAATATTAGTTCCGGCTTTTCCGCGCAAATATGTTTTTAAAAATTACTGTATAAAGTATTTTGATGTAAATATCGATTTTAACGGGAAAATCCGACTTCTAAATTCGGGTGAACGGAACGGAACTCCGCCGTAACTTGAGGACTCCTTGTAATTGAAATTTTGAAAGAGGAGGATACGATTGACTCCAATTATAATGCATTGCCGATTATATGATATAATTGAGTCTAATCACGATCTGGAGCCAATCTCGATTCATGCTTTTTTTGTACCTGCTCGTATTGCACTGGAAAAGTCTATTTTTGGGTTTTACTACCGCCCGGTCATATCAGTCACCGCCATTGATGGCAAAAATCTTGCGATATTGAATTGTGCTTTACTCCGCTTCTTTGACCAACCTGAATAATGCCTCAGACATAAAAGCGGCGCGCTTCTAAATCAATTGCTACATTTCCTATCGGCCGAGAATATCAAGGAGAGCACTCGGTATTGAGTTGTTCAAGTTTGTAAGCGGAATTGTAATTTGTGCCCGCCGTAAAGGTTAGCCATGTTCTCTCGAGAGTCGCAGTCTGTCTTTACTCAAGCAGACGCGGCAGAGATGAAGAGTAAAAGCGCACCGGAGGGAGCCGGCACGTTACTTTTTCCCCGGGCCCGAATCGCACGGATCAAACATGAAACACTCAACGGACTCATTTCAGAATCCCTCGCAAGCTTCCGTGTCACTAACTTGTCCAAAGTCATCATGTCCCCCCCCCCCCCCCCCCTCTCTTTCCGTGTCTTTAACATCAGCGCCGTTATCCGGCTGGCGTCGCATTGCCGCGCCAACCCTGGCAAACTTTGCTCACCTCCGGCGACGTGTGTGGTTTTCGCGAAATCTCACGCGACCCCCACACTTTTCACTTCAAGCCTTTTTTGTTCCCGCTGATTGTTGAAAGAAAAACATGTCACTGTAGCACCCAGTGCCAACCTCAAGCCCGAGCTCATCAAGAGAACCTGTAACTCGAGACCCCAACGCTAAGACTTAGCTCCTGCGCTAATCCCAAACTCTGGCCCGTAAACCACACCCCTAACCCGACCTCCTAACGAAGTGGTGGGCTAACTCGGTCCTGCAGGTTTTGGGTGTTTCCCTGCGCCAACGCAGCTGATTCCAATCAACACGATCGGTATCAGAAGGGAAACATCCAAAGCCTGCAGGACTCCGGCCCTCGAGGACCAAGTTTGCCCATGCCTACACCTGAGCCCCCTTCACTAAACCCCAAAGCCTGGCCTTTTTTCTTTTTTTTTTATTGTTTTCCCCCAGAGCCTGGCCTTTTTTTTATTTTTATTTGTTTTATTTTTTATTTTATTTTTTTTCCCCAAAGCCTGGCCTTTTTTAATATTTTAATTTTTTTTAATAAATTATTTTTTTTCCCAAAGCCTGGCCTTTTTATTTATTTATTTATTTATTTTTTCCCCCAAAGCCTGGCCATTTTTATTTTTATTTATTTATTTATTTTTTTCCCAAAGCCTGGCCTTTTATTTTATTTTAATTTTTTATTTATTTATTTATTATTATTATTTTCCCCCAAAGCCTGGCCTTTATCACAACTCCTTAACCCGAGCTACTAAAACGACCTGCTAACCTTTAACCCCTAAACCACGTCCCTAACACTGGCCCTTTAACGGCAACAACACATCCAAGGTCCTAAACCGGGGTTGACCGATTCCGGTCCTGGAATTCCGGAGTCCTGCAGGCTTTAGATGTTTCCGCCCACTAGCACACCTGATTCATATCATCATCTGATAATGATCCTGATCCTCAGTATCAGGTGTGTTGGGAGGCGGAAACATCTCAACCCTGCAGGACTCCGGACCTCCCGGACCGGAATTGGTGAACCCTGACCTAAACCCAACAATACCCTTACCCTGACCTGCTTCTGTTTAAGCCCTCATTGTTTGCTTGGCACAGGTCAGCCCGTTCCGTCACGGGCTTATTGCGAAAGAGAGAAACGAGATTGAAATGACGCTTTCGAGGCAAAAAGCTGACAGAGTAAAACAGCTGCGACCACTGAAAGTAGTTTCATCGATCGCCTCGCGGTCCCGGCGCTCTTTAATCCTCCCCATTTTTTTTTCTTTGCTATTTGCCGTCAAACTTTAGCCCTGTATGTTGCAAAACTCAGTATGGATGCCCAGACTGTGTCTCGGTCCCTTATCAGAATCTCACTTGGACGTTTTTATTACTTGTCAGGTAAAAGTTTTTGAGAAAACACCAGCTAAAGTTCTTCTCCGGAGAAGGCGGTGTTGGTCCAATGGAGATGATACCAGGATACCAATTTCCACAATTAACTCATTCACTCCCAGCCATTTTTTACTGAAGCAACCCCCTTCGCTCCCGGCTGTTTTACTGGATTTGGACTGATTTTGCGAGACCCACAGAATTTTGTGTTCTATTGCTATAAAACATGGGAAGATTAAAGTCTCTTCTTTTATCTGTTTGCGTTTTGCAGCAATTAGCATTAGCATATAGCTAAGTTTCATCAATATTCACAAACCTGTTGAAAACACTGGCAAAAAGAGCTTGTTGCAACATGGCCCTTGCTTGATCTTTTATACTCTGCTGCCACCTGCTGGCCTTTTTTTTGTAATAACTACCATTGCTTTAAGCCCACCTCATGTCAGAAGCTGCATCAAAAAGAAAAAATTAATAATAAAAAAATTAAAAAAAATTAAAATACTAAAACAAACAACAAAAAAAAAAAATATCTATATATATATATATATATATATAAAAAAGAAAGAAAAAAAAAAGAAGCTGCATCAAAGCCTTCTTTATACCCTTGTATAATTAAACATAAAAAAAAAAACATAGAAATTCCTTTTTGGGAGAGTGAAGGACAAAGTATTAAAAAACGTACACATTTTCGGGTTTGAATGAGTTAATGTCAAGAATCTATAAAGTCTTTACCTTACTGCAAAGCCAACCCCCTTAAAGCCTAACCCTAACCATAGCCCCGCCCCCTAACCCCAATCCCTCCCCATTTCCTAATATTTCACGCCTCCCCGCCAACATCCCGTCACTCCCACACCCGCTTGTCCTCCCCCAAGGAGGAACGATGGCCGATTTGTGCCTTTGGAAGGGATTTGCACCACTGACCTGTAAATAATGCATGCGCTGTTCCGGCACGTGTCGCAGTTGGCCGTGTCCTGTCCGGTGCGATAGGAGAGCCTGCAGGGGAGGGAGGGAGGGAGGGCGCAAGGTGAGAGTGGCCAATGTGTCATCATTACAGGCCTTGTTAAGCCGCTTCCTCGCCGGCGTGCGTCTCCCGCTGGTTAGCGAGGAGTCGCCCCCCCCCCCCCCCCCCCCCTCGCCCAACGTCCGGCCAGCGAGAGTCGTCGGGGGCATTAGCCACGCTTCGCCGATTGAGAGCGGAGGTGAGTCGGCGTGCTGCGCTAAGAGCTAGCTTAATCAAAGCCTGACCACCCGATTGACAGCATTAGCTCACAATTACAGCCGACTCACAAGGGCACAGAAACTCATTATTTTTCGACACTGTCAGTTCATCTTTTTATTGTTGTTCTTTATTAGATGCGGCTTAAATGTCAGGCTACAGTTTACCAAAAAGCCCCATTTGCTATTTTACTACTTTGACTTTATGTTTGCACAATTCCATTTTTCGTTTCATCTCAAGATGGGGGATCAATTGAGTGATAGCAACTCTTTCGATTGGCTGGAATTGATTTGATATTGAAGCAAAAATTTGAGTGCGCTACTTTGCTGCAACCAGCAGAGGTGCTGTTGAGTCAATGTCAGCTCATTATATGTTATTGTGATTTTTTTTATTCTCCACACTTTTTTTTGCCGTGAAACAACTCCCACATAATACTTCCGATTTACACCTTTCGAATTTCAACTTGCTTCAAAAATTCACGCCTCTCGGGGTATATACCATCTGATTCCACATTACTTACAGTATTTGCACAATTTAACGATAAATATCAACTCCCCCCCCCCATTCATTTTCAATGGGACTGACTGACATTGAACATTTTCTAAGTACCACTTTCCACGCTCACTACCATACATACAACTGATCATCAAGTGCATTGTCCAATAAACCAGGAGGTTGCAGGTTTGAATCCCACCTCCGACATTGCAAATATATCCATGACGGGAGAACCTGGGTTCAATCGATCAACTCACCCGAAAGCAGACGTCGCAAATATAGCCGGCCACTTTTTTGTCGCGCACGTCTGCCATTCGGCTCGCTTCATACCCGTCGCTTCCTTCCACATTTTATTTGTCTTTATTGAGCTTCCAAATAATGGCGTTGGCTTGTAATCGATATCCCGTTACGTTCTATCCTGAGTGTCCTCCATCCAACTCGGATTATTCAATCATCGGGCAGCCCTTGATGATGAAATATGGCCATGAGTAATGCTGTCTTGAGATTGTTAACTCTTTGACTGCCAGACGTTTTCAGAAAAAGGGATGCCGTGGGTGCCAGCCGATTTAAGTATTTTTGACTGATCTTTCAAGGTCCACAGAAAATTATGTGTTTGGACTATGGAAACACACATACTACCAAATGAAAGATTGGACTCTCATCTTTCATCAGAAAAAAAAGTTTGTTTCTACCTTATTCCGTTTTTCAGTAATCAACAATAGAAAATGGTTAGTTTCACCTCTGTTTTGAAAAAAACGTCTTTTAACGTTTTTTAACGTCTTTGGCACTCCTCCATAGGATTTTACTAAACGTTATATAACGTTTTTGGCAGTCAAAGAGTTAAAGACGAATCCCTTTTTGACTTGGTCTCTCAAGTAAAATATTGATATTTATTAGAGCCTGAGCAGGCGCTGCAAAGGCCTTCTTGAAATCAAATAATTTCCCCAACAAATGAATTGCTTTTTTTTTTGTTTGTTTTTTTCGTTTCATCAAGCCCGAAAGCTCAACACTTTTTTTCAAATGTTTGTGAACACGTGGAAAGTTACGCCGAGGACCAACGTGGAAGTGAGGGGGAGGAGCTTCATTTAGTCATGTGCTTTATCGCCATCGATAGGGATGACCTCATTTCGTTATTTGCAGCAGTTGGCTGACACAACTATTGTGGCAGGACGTACAGAAAATTCTCAACAACGTCAAAGTCTTGACTTTGTTGCTGAAACGGCAACTTTGGGCAATTATGTTGCCCAACGCCTGCCAGGGAATTTGTTCAAATAAGCTTCACCTTGAAGCGAGTACCCTGGACAGATGGGGGGGCGTCTCATTGCAAAGGTTTCTTCTGCTCTCTTAAAGTTTGCTCATGAAAAATGGCAGCTTTCAGCTTTTTTGAACAAGTGAATGCGAGAGCATCTACTGAAGAATCATTTTTTGTCAAGTGCTTCACATCTGTATTGCATAGAGACCGCCAGCCAATCGTCTGGCATCTGTGAACTGCGGTTCCAGCCCGAGACTCCAGCGCGCAATTCCCAAGTCCACTTTTCTTGTGTTTTAGGCCTCGTAAAGAAATTTTTTATTTTTTTTTTGGTGCGATTGAACCCCTTTGAGTCGACTGCAGGCTCATTTCTTCCTAAGGCAACAAAGCACTTCTATTGCTCCCTCCACTCGAACCCGGCCACAAAGATAGCTAGCATTTTATGTGGGTTTAATGGGATGTTTCACTCGGAGCAGATGTAATATTCTGTCTTGAGCACTGCAGAAAGGCTTTTACCTCGATTTTGTGTTGGTGCGCGCGGGCGAGGGGGGGGTGTCGATATCTCACAACTCTTAAATGGAATATTCGACATTGGGCTGTTTGATGAGCCCATCATCTTTTGCTGCTTTATTACCACGTTCGATGGATGTTAGCATTCTCATTTCAGCTCATCATGTCTCCTAATCATTCTCTCGCCAACGCGCCGCGCCAGTCAAAAAAAAAAGACAAATTCAACACCTATCGTAAATTCCCCGCTCCTTATCTCATCCTTTTCCCGCCATATGCGCCGACAGATATATCGGCGGTGTGGATGCGAGCGTGGTTATTAACGCCGTTGTGGTTGCGCAGGTGATACACAGCAATATTTTTTTTTACCATTAATTAAAGGTGACATCTTTCGGAGAAGTGACTATTGAATTGCGTGTATAAACATATTTGGGTCTCCAGAAGTCCTTGCCTTACGAAGTGACACAAAAAAGTTTATTGATATGGAATTATTTATGTAGTAGTTGGCAGCCACTTGGGCGGAGATCCACTTTCGGACTTGGCAGAACCATCATTTCAGAGCCTCCAAAAAAAAAAAAGTGTTGTTGGCTGCGCAGGCTCGTTTCTGATCAACGACGCGATATGATGTTACATGCTAGCAGTTAGCATGCTAGCTAGCATGGCCACTGCAGCCTGACACATCTGTATGATTGTTACTCAAGTGTCAACATTCACAAAAAAAAGGGGAAGGCAGGGAAAGAGGCACCTCTGCCTTTTATATGCATAATCAAGGTATAAAAAGGGCGTGTGTTGCGGTAGATCACAGAAAGTATGTCACGATCGTGAGAGAAAAGATGACAGTTCAACGGAGGGAATGTTAAAAAAAAAAAAAAAAAAAAAAGAGCCACTGACGGATAACGCGAGCGACGAACAGCGGGCGTCTTAATTGTGAATTTGTAAATAAATAATTTTGCCAAAAATATTTGGCATGTTTCTTTTTATAAAAATCTCGTTTTCTCCGCTTTTTGGTCAGAAATTGTCATCCTTAATAAAACACCCCATGTTGTTGTACTGCTGATTATCAAGGAACAGAAAAAAAGCTATTTAAAAAAAGCCTTATTGTTGTGGTGAACGAGGAGAAACCACTCTCGCTAAATTGTCACGCCACGCGATACTCTTGAGTCTTGACAGATGAGTCAGGATAGTTTGAATTATAATACAATAAGTAGAACAAATATGGAATAGATCCATTTGTGAAATTGTTGTCCTGAACGACTCCACGTTCTGACTTGCGTACCAATGTGTCGTCACTGGACCTGAAAAGCCGTGCGTCACCGTGGACTCACACGCTGTAGTCGTCATAGTAACTCATTCTTGATCCTTGGGTTATTTTTACTGAACCAATTATTTTATTGGAAGCTATTGGTTTTAATTGGAAAACATGGCACATTATCCCCCCCCCCCCCGCCCCCGTACAGGCAGTTCAGGGAACTAATCAGGGATGTGATTTTTCCGCTAATTCGCGGAATTCCGCTTTTTTTTATCTCCCCCCCCAAAAAAAAAAAAATTCAGATTTTTTTTTTTTTTTTAGTAGTTGATTGTGTATGCACATGATTCCGACAGATAACATCTACTGCTATAACAAAGACATTTGTGGTGTGCTCTAATATGAGTTACTTTTCATTTGGTCATGATACAATTATTTGTTCATGAAATTTGAACTCTTCAACATTATTTATGTGTTAACTTAGTAATCACATTAGTTAGATATGATGATATTCTCAGTGATCGTTTTTAAAAGCAAAGGCAGTCCAATGTTTTTGAATGTGACTGATTTTGAGTTGACTAAAACTGCCATTTTATATGGGATAGTTCAATATACATTGAAAATTTATGCTGTTGTTTTGTCTATTTCTTTGTCATGTGAGTGCATTGAAAGTACTTAAAAACACGGAAAACCCATGAGCTCCGGGGGCCGAGCCCCCCTTGTCCCCCCACCAGGGCACTGCCCTGGACCTAGCTGGGTGCCTGCGGCCCCCAGACCCCCGGCTAAATTTTCTGATAATTTCACTTTGGTCAAATCACATCCCTGCCTAATGTAAAGTCAAGCCTCTTTTCTTTTTCTTTTTCTTTTTATAAGATCAGCAATCAGGAAGCGTCTAAATCCACAGAAATGCCCATTTCAGCTCGTCTCACGCTGAGCTAATAAGCCAAAAATAAGGCCCGTGTTTCGCAGGCCTTCTCAGTTGGGAGCCTGAGAGCAAAGGTGCCATTAGCTTGTATATTTAGCACCCTGATTTTTCCACCTTTTAAAGGTCACCGCGCCGTCTCGTCTTCACCGATGGCAGGTTTCAAAAGAGTACAAGATTTAGGGAGCGCGTACATGACATAACTGCTGTCCAGTCTATTTTCTATCAAATGTAATTAATTATACACACCGCTCACCTGTAGCCTGCGGGCATTTCGAACTGCTGAGCAGTGCAAAGTAGTCTGAAGCAAATTTTTTGCGCTCTGTTTTTTTTTTTTCTCAGCTTGCGGAAAATCTTAACAGCGGAGACATTGCTAAATGTTTAAGTTTTGCGCGGGGAGACCAATGGTGAGATTAAAAGGTATTTACCTGTTTTTCTCGCACAAAAATGAACAGGTCGCTGAGATGAGCGATTTTTATTCTTTTTTTTTTTTTTGCCAGTCCAAACCTAGAAGCATCTGATGATTGCCCGGGCGGGCCCTTGCAATTCTCTCGTCAAATTGGCCATTTTGTCTTTTCCGATAAACAATCCTCCATTTTCCAGCAGCCTTGATACAATCTGCGTTCTTTTATAAAAAATCAGTCGCCATCGGACAATAAATGGGTTTTTCCAAAGTTTGCCGGCACACGCCGGAGACCCTCTGGCCATGACAAAACACGCACTTCCCTGCTGGAAATAGCCATTAAGTGGTGATTGCTTGGAAGGAGGACTCGTTTTAATTTCCATGTCAGCAGGCACATCGATTCAAATGTGGAAATTCAGACCCACAATGACTACGTTTCCATGCGGGCAATAACACTTTTAAATATTGCCAATATTCGGGTTTTCTTTGGACATTTGTTTCTTTCTGGTGGTCTTTTTACAAATATGCACGACCTCCACTCCGAATCACTCCCTCTTTTGGGCTATTTCACACATCGCAACCCCAAACGCCAAATGTTTTCAGTACAGGTCCGTTTTAGCCACGCCATTCTGCCGCCATTATGAAAAGCTTGGTCATGTTTGGTGAAGGTGTACTCTTAATTCATTCAACGGAATTCTAACCTGAATGATCCCAAAGTGTGCAGTTTATGGTGGCGCCGCTTACCCTTCTCTGTGGGCCTCCCCCTTCTCCAGTTCTTGTATGACCCCGAGCAGCACCTTGATGGTCTCCTGGCTGGAGCTGATGAGGTTTTCCATGGCTTGAAGCTGTGCTTTAACATCCCCGTCCTGATTCATAGGCACGATTTGCTTACAGGCCTCCTGGTCCGCCGCCGGTGTCCGCTGGGGCTTGCCGGCGGCGTGACACTGCGCCCGCGCGGCGCAGTCTCTGCCGGCACGCGGCAAGGTCTCGCTTTGCAGCCCGTTAAACTGCAGGCTTTTCTTCCGCTTGTGCCGCGCCGACAGACTATCCAGGCACTCCACTTGCGTGAGGGAGTTCCACGCGATGGGCCCCGTCACCTTGGAGGCCCTGTCCGGCAGGGTTCGGGATCGGGATTGGGACGCGCCTTCCTCTCTTTGTGGTAATCCCGCGCCGGCTTGTGGCACGCTGCAGAGCTGGTAGTCGGAGTTGACGGCGCAAGTCGGCAGCAGCGCATCCTGGCACGGGCCGTCGGGCGCGGCGTGTTGCTCCAACGTGGCCACGCGCTCATTGGTATGGAGCAGCGCTTTGGTCCGCCAAACTCGGCTCCCCCCGCAGGCTCCCTCCTCCCCCGCCTCGTCGTCGAAACACCGCGGCGCGGTCGGCTTCACCTCCACGACAAAGCCGTTATTCTGACCTGTGTAGGTTTCCACGGCCGCCACATGTTTGAACGTGTGCCCTTTCTTGCGTTCGAAGGGGAACGTCTGGTAGCGCTTCTTCAGGTCGGGGGACGTTTGCACCCCGGTACTACGCGTGACGTTGGGGATGGATCGGCGGGCGGGCACGGTCATGTACTTGCGGTACGCCGCTTTGTAAGAAAGAGGATTCCCGTCCTTGGCCAGCTCCGCCTCCCGCTGCTCGTTTTGCGCCTCGCAGATATCCTTGAAACGCACTTGCAGGGCCTTGTTCCTCTTCCTGACCTGCCGACTGGCGTCCAGAGGATACTCGACTTGCAGCGCCAGCGAGGCGGAGGCCAAGGGTGCCACCGCCGCCGCCTCCGAGTCGGACTCGGAGTTGGTGAGCATGCATCTGCCGCCTTCCTTGCTCACCATGGTTCCTAAGAGGCGTGGAGAAAGATAGGAAGTCATTCGCCGATAATGGCTGGGTTTAGTCATAAAGCTTTGTGTTTTACGGGGCTTTAAGATCAAGTGACGGGGATAAACCTGCATAATTATGGCAAAGATCACGATTCTTATCCTTGCGATTGCCGTGATTACCAAACAAACTTTTCCTTCTGCTAAACCAATATATTAATGATAACCCTAAAGTGATCTGTTTAAATTGTTTCCAACTGTTATCAAGCCATAGCTTATGTTTTCACATCTCACCATACACAAAATAAAACTGCCACATGATGTAACTTTAGAGTGCCTCGTGGTTGACCATGAGTGTGAGCATGCCACTGAGAGAAGATGGAAAAGTGTGGCGGATGTGACTTTATGACAGTCCGCATGTGGACAGCATCTTCGTGCTGGCGTGGCTGCTTTAGAGCGCCTCGTTGTTTGCACGCCATGATGACCCGGAGGTAACTGTAATCTTTAAGGGGATGTGTTTTCATGGCTCAAATATGTAGTTAGGGTGCCTGACAAAATTACTTGTTGAATGGCACAAATTTAGTCCCTCGGATCTCTTCATAAGTAAAGAAAAGAAAACAAAACAAAAACCTCGAAAATCCCTGCGCCTTTGGTACAACCCACCTATTAAGGCATTTGGTCTGAATAATCTGTTGGGATTTCTCTGTAATCTCATTCTCTATGAAACCAGAGACTCCAATTTTTTTGGGCCCCTTAATCCATCAATTCATCCAATCCACTTAATTCTTGTTTCGGCGGTCCATGTTTTTCTCTTTTTTTGGTGCTTTTTTTGTTCTTGTTCCCAGAGCGGCCGCCGGTTCACAATGGCGTCACACCACTGGCTATTCTTAACAAACGCGGCGTCTCGCTTGGTTCACTTTTACTGTCTGACCTTCAACAGAAATAACTCCTAATGCAACCTGAGAAAAAAAGATTTTCATTTAGCTTCATCTGGTTTAACAAATATGCAGTAAAACCTTGCGGATTTAGAGACCGATACCAAAATGTGTATGTAATCGAGGTTTTATTACTTTGACTCACTGCTACCTCCAACTTTCTCGGCATCATCTTGAGGAGTTTACCACCCTGCTTTCTCCGCAAATTTGCAAGTAGGTAATATTGTGAATGGTGAGTCAGATTTAGTGCGCCTGCCAATATGTATATCCAACCTGAGAAGAAGATAATAATTTAGCTTTGCGCAGGCTCTTTAACTCTTGCCGCTTGACACAAACGCAGTATAGTTTCTGGCCCGCTGATTTACAACAAGCAAACACTCGGCAATCTCATATAGATGTTGAATCCGACAGGGCAATTATTTCCCCTCAGCTTATCTTGCGTCGCCGCCGCCGCCGCGCTCTGTCAACAGGAAAAAGGTGGCCCATTTCAAAGCGCTCTGTTTATTTACCTGCAAGCCACACAAGGAACATTTTCGTCCCCTGAACCCCCCACCCCCCCCCCCCCCCCACACCACATTAGCTCTCCGGCTATTTAGTGTTGAATTATGCATGAAGGGAGGAGCCGTCTTCTTTTTCTATCTTAACAATCTTATCTACGGGCCCTCTTTGTTATTCTGTGCCACGCGTCCGCACTTTGCACGTCACTGCAACACCTCGTTCGCCCTAATTAAAATTTGTCTATTTGCAGCGAAGTAAAAGAAATAGTCCGCAGTCTCCACTTGGCTGCAGCACTGTTTCCTCACTCACTCTCTTTTTAACTCATTCACCCGCAGCCATTTTCAGTGAAGTCTGTCTGTCTGTCTGTCTGTCCGCTCTGGGATGAACTGTTTCTCCTTATCACGGAATTCTCCGCAGTCTCCACTTTGCTGCAGTACTATTTTCTTGTTGCTCTCAGTCTCCTCTGGGATAAAATCTATCAAAGTTTGCTATTGACAATTTGTACATACAGATTGTAAAAGAGTTGCCGGCTTGGTAAATACAGTCATGAACATTTTTGGTGGGCGGAGCCAGTGCAGTTGTCGATGTAAACACAGCGGGGATCCCATTAGGGGAAAGTAAAAAAGAAAAGTGAGGACCGGAGACTGTTGTGTCTCGTGGTCCGTCAGTGTTGATGTTTGTGCAGTGCAGGACATTTTAAATAAGAAAACCCCTTCTCCCCAAATCCCGACCCCCCCCCACTCTCCAAATGAGGTCACCGCTGTTCTCAATAGCGAGACGCAATGTTCAGGATTATGCAAAGGGACAATTTGAAATGCCACCCCGCTCGAAATAATCTGATAATTAAATATGAATTGAGTCAGCCTGCGCCGACTCCCTACCGCGCATACTACATCGCACGCTGCGTTTGCCTTTGATCCTTTTTTGACGTTTCGGCGTCACTGCGGGCTCTTGACGTATAAATCCTTGTTATCTTGATTTGTGAGACCCCCCTGTCCCCCACCTACCTCCTCCTCCCCTTGGCCTCTTGCAGAAACAGCATGACTCATCACGCAAAGTGTCTTCTTCTGTGGATGGCCTGCTTTTTTTTAAGGGGAGGGGGGGGGCACCTCTCGGGACACCGGGCCTTTGCAGAGAGTGTCGGCTTTTCAGAGAGCCGTTTTTTTACAAAACCGCAGCAAAGGCAATCCAGATTACAGCAGCAAAACAATTAATTACCCGGTGATGGAAATGGTTTTTCGCATGCTAATTGAACACGACGCACCTTGAATTCAAATATAGCCGTCGGGCCCAACCCTGACTCAGCAGTTTTGCCTGTGACAGCCGTCGCTGCGGGTGAACTCGTAAAGGGTTGAAATGCCGGCGTTCAGCGTTTCCAACCCCAAGGGGATTGAATGTTTGCCATGTTGCTTTTTATACCCCAGACTCATTTTGTCTTATCTCTCGCGCTCCATCGAAAGGGAAAATTCATTAATGTTGTGTGTGTGTGTCACAAAAAGCGTAGAATTAATTAAGAGCAGGGAAATGTGGCTGTACATGTCAATGAGGGAGAAGCGATGCAAAGAGATTTTCTTATATATATATATATATATATATATATATATATATATATATATACTTACTGATACAAAATGAAAAGGCCCTCGAAACTTCACCCTGAGGGACACCGTTTAATGGACTGTGGTGTTACCCGCCCAAACGATCAAATACACAAACTAAATTGCCAATTAAGCCGTTTTCAGCAGACCTTCTAAAGCAAGTTCCTCCTTGAAATTGTGTCCGATTGCTACCATATTCGAACTGATAGATATTGTAACATTTTTAATACTTCATTTCATATATTAACCATTGTTACACATTATTAACATTTTAATTCTTTATATTAACCTTGTCGAAACGTTTTGTGTCCTGTGCAGAGCAAGTGGTGTTGATTTCGGTATAATCTGACCTTAAACTGGGACATACTATTTAGTCTAAAAAAATTCCTTCTCAGCGTTTTGTGCGAAAACACATTTGGTCCTTGAGAACAGAATCTGTTTTGAACACCCACACCTGACTCTGTTTTCGCCATCGCTCACGGAAAAGTACCAGAGAGTATGTTTTGTCTACAAATGAAAGAGAGGAGGTCTTTTAACTATAAGAAACCATTGTACATGCGGAAGAACTACATTTGACGCTCTGAATCCTACCTGTTTAAGTGATGAATTAGAGACTGTTATCTGTCCAGAGATCTCATTTTTGCAAAGGTGTATTTTTCTTACATTAAATCTATCTTCATTTTTGGAACACGCAAAGAGGACAAAATAAAACATTCCTCTTGCAGAACCCACGTGTACTTGCCAGATGGGTGACTACATTTCCGGCTATTGAGTTTTTGTCATTGCACACAAAATCACAAACCTAAAACTTGGGTCAGTTTTTTACAAGTCTTTCTAAAGCGACCTTACCGTAGAGATTTTGTCGGACTGCTACCAAAGTTGAGCAGTATATATAAAAAAATAAAATAAAATTCCAGGCAGAGCATCACAACGAATTTTGATGACTCACCATAAAACACCAACCTTTTAATAACTCAACTCCCGAAGGTCAGAGCTTGACCAAAACGTCTCGAGGGTGATGAAGGTTGCTGAAGAGATTCATAGATGCCTCCTAGTGTAAGATCTGGCCGGCCCCCCCCTCCCCTGACGGGAGTGGGGGGTGCGAGCACCCGTTGGTAGCTTTGATTAATGTTGTTCCTCCAATAAAGCCCGAGAAAATCCAGCAAAAACACGACGGCCTTGCTGCCCGGATCCGCCAAAGGAATTCCCACTCTCCTGCCGTGACAATTACAGCTGTGAGGCTGCCTGAACAAATGAGCGTTGCGGCGGCGGCGGCGACATGATGGAAGTTGTCTATAATCCTGCTTTATCTACTCTTGTTTTGTCTCTCTCCTTTTCCCGCTTCTTTCTGAGCTCATAATTACAAATGGTTACGAGTGTTGTGAAACGTCTGTGATCCGCCTCTTTAGAACCCTTTCATGCTGCTCAGGTCAAATTTGACAGCTATAGAAATACCCAAATGTTATTCTTTGAACCTGAATTTTGATGACTAATTCCATCTAAATACAAAATAATGGAGATACTTAAATTAGGGCTGTTCTGATTCCAATACCAATCATGCATAAGTGAGATGGTACTCATCATGATACCAGATACAGTTTAGTCATTAGATGCACATTTTTAAATTTTAGAGCCGCTTGCTCTCAAAAAGGTTCTATTTTAAATATTGCCATGATCCCAAAAACATATTTTTACGTTTGATTTTTTTTAATATTTTTGATGCAACTTCTGACCTGAAGCAATGGTAGTTATTACAAAAAAAATGGCCAGTGTGTGGACCGGGGCTTCAGGTTTGCCTGGCCGCTTTAGAGCGCCTTGTTGTTGGCCTTGAGCGCATGAAAGTCTGACTCATAGCCAGCATGGCGAATGGTTCCCATTTTTGTCTGAAACAATAATTAAGGATTCATCATCCATTTGTTCATGTTTCACAAGATTTTAATACATTTTGAAAGTTCATAATTTGATATAGACAATTATTATGAGGATATTCTTGGCCCGCAACATTCGTCATAGAAAAGGAATAGTATGTAAGGGTTGATAGGACACTAGCTTATGCAGTGGGGGTGCGGGTTTGACAGCCGGCACGGCCAGTGTGTTTTACAGCCGCTGATGGAACGACAGCGTTATAACGCGCCGCCACTCTCCGGCCCGAGTGATTGACTGCAAAGGTCAGCGTCGAGGCACCGTCAGCCAAGCGGCAGCTACGGCAAATCCTTTGTGAGTTTAACGCCGGCTTAATACCCTCAAGATTAAGAGGCGGCTGGAAATCACAGGATTTTAAAGGATTGTCTTTCTGGCGGTTGTCGCTCAGGCCGCCGAGCCAAGCTGTTGCCAGGCAGCATCTTACTTAAAGATCTTTTTTTTTTTTTTTTTTTTTATCTGCGCTGCGGCGAGGACGAGATAACTAAAGTGTTGTTTGAAGGCCGCGCAAATGCTAAGTAACCTTTTTATATTGCCATCGCAGTCACATTCCAGCTTCAGATCGGATGAGGATGCCTTGCAATGGCACCAAAGCAGACGCTCATTTGCATACCTGTAGAAGGCAGTCAACAGGATTGACTAAAACTGCTGTCCTTGTTCTTGACACCAAATATTTGGGCAAGCGAAATTCCATATAAGACTTTAATTTTTTTTGTGCGTTGGGGTGGAGCTACTCTAAAGTTTTTCCTGCATGGTTACGGTTTCATTTTCTAAAGGTAAATGACGGTTTACTCTCATTTAATAAATAAATGTCATTTATTTACTTGTGTGTTGTCGCTGCCAGATTTTGAAGCTTATGTGGTTGTTTACATGCAAGGATATCAGATATGTAAGTCGTCAGTCCCAACAACAAATATGGGCATTTTTTAGGGATTTTGGTGCTGCAGTCACCTGAGATAAGCACATTGGTGTTGATAGATATTATAACATTTTTAATACTTCATTTTATTTTATTAACCATTGTTACACATTATTAACATTTTAATTCTTCAGTATTAACCTTGTCGAAATGTTTTGTGTCCTGTGCGGAGCGGGTGGTGTTGATTTCGGTGTAATCTGACCTTAAACTGGGACATACTATTTAGTCTAAAAAGGTTCCTTCTCGGCGTTTTGTGCGAAAACACATTTGGTCCTTGAGAACAGAATCTGTTTTGAACACCCACACCTGACTCTGTTTTCGCCATCGCTCATGGAAAATACCCAGAGAGTATGTTTTGTCTACAAATGAAAGAGAGGAGGTCTTTTTAACTATAAGAAACCATTGTACATGCGGGAGAATTACATTTGACGCTCTGAATCCCACCTGTTTAAGTGATGAATTAGAGGCTGTTATCTGTCCAGAGATCTCATTTTTGCAAAGGTGTATTTTTCTTACATTAAATCTATCTTCATTTTTGGAACACGCAAAGAGGACAAAATAAAATGATTCCTCTTTCAGTGTCTACAGCTTTCCACTTATGGTAGAAACCTGCAACCCTAGACTAGGATGCTACCTTTGAGCAAAAAATCCTTCCGCCTACTCCCCTCTGAGTGGAATTTTCTTGACTTTCCCCGACTCCCGTTGCTTTGCCATGTTTGCAGTGTGCTTCCCCCTCGCACCAACGTGCGCTGCTGCTCTTCCTCTTTGGGGATTTCCCCGCTGCCGCATCTCATCCATCCGCACAGCTGTGGAACTCAGATCTTGCCGAAGACGCTGCGGAGGCCGCCCCGCTCGTCACAATGCGCTCTCTCGCTTTTTTTCCTTTTTGAGGAGGTATCTTCCGCTTCTCTTTGTTGCCTCCTCCAAAGCGTGCGGTTATCGGGAGGTTCCGCCCCGTCGTGGCCGGCAAATGCGAGCCGCCGCATGAAAAGCAAACAAGAGGAGGAGGAGGATGAATCAGATCTTGCTCGTTGTGGGTCTCCCCCTCGTTAATGTTTAATCTCCCTTTGCTGGCGTGTCGGCACGAAACTCACGGTTAGGATTCGTTCCATCCTGCTTCGATTATGAGCTGTGACCGTTCATTTGTAATCAATTCAAACTCATCTAAGACGGCTTTTTCACAACTCGCTCTCCCGCGCGTAAGTTGCCGATTCGGATGGGAGGGTTGAAGTTGACCTGCGGATTTTGCGGTTTACGGATAAACAGGAAGCTGCGACCACAGTGTCCCAAGCTGCTTTCACACACTGCAAATTAGCATAACAGTAGAGTTGGGGGTTTGTTCAGATGTGCCTTTTGGACAAAACTCATCGAGGTTGGACATTCACGGCGATAATTGCTTCGATGTAGTTTTGGGATGGGCGGTGTTGAGGTTGACTTGCAGATCTGCAGGTATACGACGCGGTGTCAGAAGTGGAATTCGGCGGATGATGGAAGCTGTGAGTTGGAAAGTTTGAAATTTTAACACCTGAGACCGACTGGCCACGCCCCCCTTTGTGTTGCCCCGAGCTGCGTGCATATCCGTTCCCATGAATTTGCTGTCAAAGCAGAGCCGGGAGTAGTTCGCTTGTGCCTTTAGAGAGACTCTGGATTTCACATTCATACAGCTGGTGTGGACCTTCCCCTTGTTAATGTTAAAATACAGATTTGGGATTGGCGGGTGTGACGTCAACTCGCAGATTTGCCCGCTTCTGACGTCTTAGCAGAGGCGGAACGTCTGTTTAGCTGCGACCTGCCTTCAGTCTTTTCGAAGACTCCTTATCAACAGCCACTAAAATACTCTCCTCCAAAGTTCATCGGCTTGTCTCGGTCTGATGCGAAAAACCGACAACCCCAAAACTGCGCAATGTCCAATAACCTCCCAAGGCATTTAAAAGTCTTCCCGTGGAGGTTCTTTTTGCACTCGACGCACGCCAACATTTTCAAGTGAGTCATCCTCTCGCTTTTCTCCAATCGAATGGCCGCCCTTTCAAGCTGCGGGTCAGCGTCCTCGGCCCTCTCGGGAGGCAACCGGGAGGTCAAAGACAGACTCCGGAGTGACAGACAAATGGCGGCGTGACATTTCCACGCAGACGTCCTATTTTTATCCGGTACGCTACAATTTGGGTTCTTGGTACAGCGATGTCAGCAGGAAATGACTCTCGCGTCGTCACTCGTCGCTCTGCGGGTGATCTCGGGGGAAGACGCCATCAGATCGAGAGCGGAGTGGAGGCGTGACACGTCGGTGAAGGGCAGTCACAGCGCTGGATCCGCAGCATCCGTGCGCGCGCACACACACAAACACACACGCACGTCTTGGACTACCTTCGTGTCCTCTTTCATTACATCCACAAACTTGTCTTAGGCCAGTCCATGAATCTATATTAGCTTACGTTAAAGTTAGTCGCCGTTCTTCTGCCAACTCGGGTCCTCGTAAGAACAGACCTGCCAGATCCTTCAGCTTTGCCAACAGTGCCCTCGAAATCAGTCATTTCATTAGCTCCATTTTCCACATATTTATGTTTGTTCGTTAAAAAAACGATTGCGATTTGGGCAACATTTCATCACGAACATCAGGAACTTAAGTCATCATCCTCTCAATCTTCAAACGACTTTGACGGTTGGCATCACATCCTTACTTGTTCCACAATTCTGTCTCGGTTGATTCTTTTGATTGGTAAGTCGATTAGTCGATTGGCCTGTTATTTGATTGGTAAAGCGGTTTGTCAGTTAATTATTTAGATAGCCGATTGGTTGGTCAGATCATGAGTTATTTGAATGGTTAGTCAGTTTGTTGGTTAGTTTGTCTGTTTGGTCCGCGGTTTGGTTATTTTATTGGTAAATTGTTTTAAAAAAGACATACTTATTTCAGAAGGCCTTTTTGTGTTTTCTATTTTTTTGGACGGTGACGTGATGATTTCAAACCTGCACTTTTTAACTTTATTTTTTGTACCTGACACTGTAGCACTTTGATATTTCTTTGGAAATGTAAAGTGCATTACAAATACAATTTATTATTTTTATAATTATTATTGGTTGGTTGGTTGGTTGGTCGGTCGTAAGTTACAAAATTGATCAGTGAGTCCGTCGGTTATTTTGTTTACTAATTCAGTTAGTCAGTGGTTGATGTTTTAGCTGGTTGGTCAATATCTTGGTTGGTTATTTGATTGCTAACTCAGTCGGTCACTTTATCACTGTTGGTTGGTTTATTGGCTATTTTGGTAAGTCAGACTGAGGTGATTGGTTTGCTCGTTGGTTGGTGGGTCTGGTGGTTTGTGGTTTGATTCCTTCGGCATGTGGTTGCTCAATTAGGTTTGTTGGTTCATTTATTGGTAAGTCAGTGAGTTTGTTTGTCACTTGATTAGCCAGGTTAAACCATACATGTTGTGGATTAAAACACTTTGCATCTGATTGTGATTTCCCTGCGTGACGTTAGTGGGAATAGTTATAATAATTAGAATAAGAATAAGAATACATGTGGAATAACTTCAGTCGTCATCTCCCTGACCTTCAAATCATGACTTGACGTCATTCCACCCAACCCTCCATTTGCCCTGTCAGGGTTGAGCTGGAATCTTGCCCGGTTGACACCCCGGATTGGTCTCCTCAGTCACAAAATACAAAAACACACAAGAAGGAGGGAACCCGGAGGAAACCCATGCACGATTTGAACCCTTAACGCTTGGACCGTGAGGCAGTCAGTCAGATCTCTACCATGCCCGACAGATTCTTGAACTCGACTTTTTTTTTTTTTTTTTTTTTTTTTCTCATGACGAGACTCACCTCAGTCAGTCGTGCAGCGCTGAGGCTAAAAGATGATTTCCCGCTTGTGCCCCTTGCATGCCCACCGACGGGCGGTAGGAAGGCTACGCCATGACAGAAGTTGGTATCGGGCGTGCGGTCCAGTCGGGAGTCGTTGCTGCACATCGGCGTCCTGTGATGCGCCGTCCTCTAAGCCCCCCCCACCCTTGACTCCCCTTTTTCCTGTCTGCGTGACAACGCCAGCAGGGGCTCCTGCTTGCTCTCCCGCGCACACACATGCATCCACACCCCCACACACACACGCGCAGCAACAGTAACGTCTTTACGGGTAGAATATCCCCATGGCGCTTCCCCCGCCGCTGTTGCGGCCGCTGCTCCTCCTCGCGCTGTGGCTTTCTTCTCGTTTCTGCATGCAAGCGTGTGAGAATGTGAGGTAGTCAGAGAGAGAGAGAGAGAGAGAGAGAAAGAGAGAGAGAGGTAGGCGAGATAAAGAGAGCAGCGGGAGGAGGGTGGGACGCAAGGTGGGGAGAAAGTAAGAGTTGAGGCTTTCGTCTATGCCATTAATTCTTTAAGTGTGACACTCGTGCCATGAACTTGTTTGAGGTCCGTCTCGTGGTTTGTTTTCAATGCATTCGTCAATACATTTGCATTTAATCGCCAAGAACTGATTTCACATGCATTTAGGAGAAAACACTTTTACAAGAAACATTTTAATTTAATCATATTTTAAGTACACTTAGTTTATTTTTGCTGTATTCATGTGCAGTGTTAATGTTCAAACTGCACAATCTTACAGTAGCTTATAACAATATGAAATGTTTTTTTTTTGTCTTGTTCCTTTGTCTCGTTTCTGATGAACACGATGGTATTTTAATGCTCTGTTGGTGGTACTTGGAGAGGTTTTTTATTTATTTTGTTAGTTTGTTAGTATCTGATGTAATAGGTTTAGTCCCTAACTGTTTTTTTTTTTTTTACTGTCCGTCCGTCCGTCCGTCTTCTTCCGCTTATCCGGGGTCGGGTCGCGGGGGCAGCAGCTTTAGCAGGGAAGCCCAGACTTCCCTCTCCCCAGCCACTTCAGCCAGCTCATCCGACGGGACCCCAAGGCGTTCCCAGGACAGCCGAGAGACATAGTCTCTCCGGCGCGTCCTGGGTCGTCCCCGGGGCCTCCTGCCGGCAGGACATGCCCGGAACACCTCCCCAGGGAAGGCGTCCAGGAGGCATCCGAACCAGATGCCCGAGCCACCTCAACTGGTTCCTCTCCTTGGATCTTGGTTTCCCTTGCCCGGACGCGGGTCACCGGGGCCCCCCCCTCTGGAGGTGGGGCTCGAAGGCGAGCGTACCCATGGGGACCGGCCGGGCACAGCCCGAAAAGGCAACGTGGGTCCCCCTTCCCATGGGCTCACCACCGGTGGAAGGGGCCAAAGGGGTCGGGTGCGCAGTGAGTTGGGTGGCAGCCAAAGGCGGGGGCCTTGGCGGTCTGACCCCCGGCTACTGAAGCTAGCTCTGGGGACATGGAATGTCACCTTTTTTTTTTTTTACTGTACTTAGGATAAATATTTTTTTCAGGTATCTGCGTTTTCAAGATAATTTGCTGAAAACATGTAGAAAGGCAGAGAAGTGTAGACGGAGCAGTTAATTGTTTTTCACCATTCTGGTTTCACTGATTCTGAAACCTTACCGGTTGTTGTTTTAATCGATTACTCCCGCCATGACACTTGCGTCACAGGACACCCGACTTGATTTGCGGCTGACTTTTGCCGTGTGTGTGATGTCAAACTAATTGCGTGGAGCGAGTTGGACGTTTTCCTTCTCCCACCCCCGCACCCTCTCCCCCTTGTACTTTAGCAGGGAAGCCCTTCCAAGCCTTAGGTAGCGCGGTAATGAGCTGCAGCTTTCCTGACTGTGTGTGTGTGTGTGCGTGTGTGTAGTACAATACTGAAAAGTCGAAATGTGAGAGATGACAGAGGCTTCTTGCATGTTAGGAGGACATAAGGAGTTAGGTTTTGCTTTTACCTCCATGGGTTGCTTCATCAGTTCACAGTTGGCTGGTTTGTTCGGTTTGTTCATTGGTTCCTTTGTTGGTCGAATTGTTCATTGGTTGGATTCTTTGTTAGTTGCTTGGATTGTTGGTTGGTTTGTATGTGTATTGGTTTGTATGCTCGTGATTCATTGATTGGTTAGTTCATTAGTCCGCTGGTTTTATAGTCATTGGTTGATTCATGAGATCTTTAGTTTGTAGTTATTTCGATTTGTTCGTTCTGGCCTTGATTTCTTTGTTTGTTGGCTTGACCACGTTTCCTTAGGTTTCTTCTCATGTGAGCATTGAAAAGCCCAAAAACTTTCAAAAATATATAAGTTACTTTCATATCCTGATAAAATGTCTTTACCCATCTCGAAATGGGAGACAGACTTGTCTATAGCACCGGAACCTTACTTTTGGATTCAAGTTTGTGAAAACGCATTTCAAATGACAAAACACACAAATTTACAACTTATCCAATATAAAATTATTCACAGAACATACATTACTCAATATATGATGAAGAAAATGGGACACTCAGACTCCGACATTTGTCTCCAATGCTTACAAAACACTACAGACACTTATGTTCATGCTTTATGGTTATGTACTCCGGTTATGTATTTCTGGACTAAAGTCTTAGAAAAACGTTCCGCTATTTTGGACTGTAGGATACCTTTATCTCCAAACTTGTGTTTGCTAGGTGACCTAACAACAACTGACTTACCACATAAACAATTTCAATCTACACTTGTAGCCCTTACTATCGCTAAAAAAACAATTCTTGTTAACTGGAAAAATAAACAAACTCTGAATATCGACCAATGGTCTAACCTCCTCATAAATCACATTTTAATGGAAAAAATATCTGCCTCAAATAAAAACCAAATATCAAAATTTATAGAAACATGCTCTACGTATATAGAATTTTTTAACCTAATTCCGGTTACTTAATTCTGTCTGTTAGCGAGAGCCACTACATCGTGATAACTTACATTGATGTTTCTGCATTTGGCAATTTATTATTATATTATATTATTAGTATGGGATTTTTTTTTAATGGGCTTTAGGTGAACTGATGAATACACACACGCTCGCACGCACGCACGCACACACACACGCACATAAACATACTCACCCACATATAAAAAAAAAAAATATATATATATATATATATGTGTGTATATGTATATATATTTAAAAAAAAAAAAAATAAAATAAAAAAAACATTTATTAAATTTTTTTAATTTATTTGTTTTTTAAAAAAAAGGAGAGCAATGATGATGTCAAATCGAATGAACAATACTGAGCTCTCCTGAAAAAAAAAGAAGAAAAAAAAAGAAAAGCCCATTGCATTATCTTTATGGACTAAAGCAGTGGTTCTTAACCCCCGGACTTCAAGTACCCCTATTCAGCCCGTTTTCCATGTCTCCAACAGCCAACACAGGTGTTTCAAATCAACTCTTTTTCAACTCTGCACGAAGCCTGATGACAATCCTCAGCTTTGTTGGCCGCAGGAGACATTGAAAACAGGCTGGCTAGGGGTACCCAAGGACCGAGGTTGAGAACCACTGGACTAAAGCATACGTGCTGACATTTTTTTCAATGCCAACCTGCCTGGTCCTTGATCCGAGTTTCAGCTTTGATTCTGAACTGGCCTCATATTTTCTCCAAGCGCTTGACCTTGGAGCGCGCTGGCGATAACCACTCGGGGTTAACGGCTTTTTGTCTACCGGACCGTCCGCCCCACCCCGAGATACGTTTGTTGGACCCGAGGAAAAGAAAAGCTTTGCCGTTTTCCTTTTTTTTTTTATTAGTTTGCGCTCAGCGATGTGCTTGTGTAAGCAAACCGTTTCTCAGCAGGATAAACCGCTGGAGTGTCTCCGCTCTCTTTTCCGCTATTGATTTCATTAGCTCCGAGCCAAGCCCTCGGGGGGGCGGGGGGCGGGGGGGGGAGCTTTCTGTATTCGACGTCCTTGTCACCCTGCGCATGTGTAGCGCATTGGAGAGCCCTGGGGTCAAAGGACCCGACGTACTGTCCTGCTGCCGGGCCTGTAAATTGAATTATAGATGGCCTGCTTCGTAATTTCCACAGATGTTCTAGTGCTCCGACCAAGAATTTTCATCGCGCCGACTGCTGTGGAAACCATATTTTCGCCGCTCTGCGGTCATCACTCCGCTTCATATCAAACACGCCCTCCGAGATTTCCCCCGCTTCATCCATGCGTCGCACACACCACTTCATAGTCCAGAGCGTCTGTGTTGGGCTGAACCGCAAGTGGGGGAGCGGCTCAGCGTGTCAAAGATGGATCTCCCAGGAAATAGGCAGATTCGCTTTTAAGACAAGGCAGCATCTTATCTAATATATGCGTTACTTCCACAGCATTGAAATACTAGAAATTCATTCTGTGGCCACCTTCGAATGCCCCTTGTATGTCGGTTATGCGGGAAAACTGTTTTTCACTGCTCTTCCTGGATAAATATCAAATTTTCTGAAAAACAACTGTTTTTTTTTTTCTTTTCTTCTTCCTGGAGAGCTCAGTATTGTTCATTCGGTAATTTTACCGATTTGACATGTCATTATCATTGCTCTCCTTTTTTTTTTTTTTTTTTTTTTATATATATATATTTTTTTTTTTTTTGGTATGTGGGTGAATATGTGTATGTGCGTGCGTGCATTCATTAGTTCACCTAAAACCTATAAAAAAAAAATAAAAATCCCATACCGTTTCAGGCAGAAGGTTTTGTCAACTATATCAAATGGAAATAAGAAAATGATGCTCAATTGCTTTTGACACAAAACAGTGTGGGCAGTGAGTTTCTGGTATTCAACTTCGCACTCCCGTCGCAGCTGGTAGGTCTCTGTCTCTGTTTTTTTACCGGGTCAACCCCCCCACCCCTTCCAACTACAGTCCCTAACTCGCCATACATGACCAATCATGCTAACGTCTTATGCAGTTTAATTGGACAGTTGCTTCTTTCTAGTGCAGCTTATCGAAAAGGTCATTTTTTTTTCCCCCCAACGTTGACTGCAAGGCGAATACGTAGCGTTGCCTTTCTCGGACCGCCGCGTGGTAACAAATTGCCTCGGCAATTTGGCCCTGCAAGACCTGACAACGCGATATTGACCTAGCCCGGTGCCCCCTCCATCCGTACAATCTGCTCGGCTGGCTGAGCAGCGGTCATTAACATCCCCCCCCCCCCCCCCCCACAAACTCTCCGTCAAATGATGAATGCTTGGAACAGAAACACAAAACACAGCTGTTAAGTCTGCTTCTCAAATAGGGGGCTTTGTAAATTTTACTTTTGGGTCCCAGAAATAATTGAATTTATATATATATTTTTTTTTTTTTTGCCTAAGTGAGAGTCACAATTCCACTCGCTAATCACTTTCCCCCCCCCCCCCATTTCCACTAACAATCCACCACCTTTTTGCCCCCTCGGGCACGAGCTGGATGTTGAGCCCCTCGGGATACGGTGATAGATGCCAGCTCTCAGCTTTGCTTTATTGTTGCTCGGTGGGAGAAATCAACTTATATAAACACTGCAGCTCGATGGGCGGCCATTAGATGATTGACTTGGAATGTTGATGGATGGCTCGAGAAGGAAGAAGAAGCGAGTGCAGTTTGTTCAGTCTCAGTGTGGACAGCAGGATCCATTGAGCACAGAAATTAAATCCCCGTTACCAGTTTCATGGTTGGTTTTGCTTAGCTGGTTCCTACTTTGATCAGTCAGTCAATTGGTGGATTAGTTTGGTTATTTGGTTACTCAGTCAGTTCACTCTGTTGATTAGTTGACTAGATCAGTTAGTTGGCCCGTCTGTTGGCCAGCTGATTGCTTCATTGCTTGATCGTCAGCTCATCAGTTTGTCAGTAAGTGGCCTGCTGGTTGGTCAGTTGGCTAGTTGCGGTATTTGGCACGACTGTGCAAATGCACCGACGCATCGGAGGTTCTTGAACGCCGCCTTCTGCAGGGATGTGATTTTTCCGCTAATTCGCGGAATTCCGCTTTTTTTATCTCCCCCCCAAAAAAAAATCCTTTTTTTTTTTTTTAAGTAGTAGTTGATTGTGTATGCACATGACTCCGACAGATAACATCTTCTGCTATAACAAAGACATTTGTGGTATGCTCTAATATGAGTTACTTTTCATTTGGTCATGATACAATTATTTGTTCATGAAATTTGAACTCTTCAACATTATTTATGTGTTAACTTAGTAATCACATTAGTTAGATATGATGATATTCTCAGTGATAGTTTTTAAAAGCAAAGGCAGTCCAATGTTTTTGAATGTGACTGATTTTGAGTTGACTAAAACTGCCATTTTATATGGGATAGTTCAATATACATTGAAAATTTATGCTGTTGTTTTGTCTATTTCTTTGTCATGTGAGCGCATTGAAAGTACTTAAAAACATGGAAAACCCATGAGCTCCGCCCCTTGTCCCCCCACCGGGGCGCTGCCCTGGACCTAGCTGGGTGCCAGTGGCCCCCAGACCCCCGGCTAAATTTTCAGATAATTTCACTTTGGTCAAATCACATCCCTGCTTCTGACGAAAGCGTACTGATCCCGATTGCGATTCCTCTCGGTGACGAGGTCGGGAATATGCGCGGCTCCGATGGGAAACGACAATCAAAGACGTGTTTGATGACGACAAACAAGCCTGTTTGGTCTTCGTTTTCTTCACCTAATTGCTCGATCCGAAGTGTATAGCCGGCATGAAGGGCCGGCAGTAATTAACCCCCCCCCACCCACCCGCCCCGTATTTGCTTGATTAATAAAATCGGCGCAAACTTCAAAGCCTTCGTCACAAGTACCCTCGCTACGCACTCTTGAAAACAGCAACAGGGTGTCGAAGCGCCGCTGCTCCTCTTGTCCTCAGCGGGAAATCCATCCGTGCGGTAAGCATCCTGCTTAGCACATGCAACGTGTGCTCAGCCTCAACGCAGGGCCTTGCCATAAGGCTCGGACAGAAGCCACTTAAGCTAACGGGCGTGCACGGCCCAATCTTACTTTTGATTTCATGCCCGTAATGTGCGGCCCGCGACTGATTCGTCAGCAGCCCGAGCAACCTAATTGCCGCTGGAGGCGCCGGGATCAGCTGGCAAATCCTGATGACAAATTAAACGGAGGTGAGGGACCTGGCCGGCATGCTAGCGAGCTAGCGAGCGAGCGAGCGGCCCCGCGCTCGGCTTTTCTTTTTTTTTACCGAGAGAAAGGCTGCCAAGAGGAAGGATCCCGACGCTGTCACCCGGCCACAATTAAGATCTAAACGCGGAACAGGAGCACATGTCGTAGCAGATGTTGCGGCGTCACGTGCAGAATAGAGATGCGAGGTGTGACGGCAAATATTGCGGGGATGCTGCTGTGCGTTCTCAACGTGTATGGATGAGGGGGCCCGAGGGCTCATCCATCTGCTTTTACTACAGCGACAAAACCTTTAAGACCTTCCTTTGTTTGACTTTTTATGAACGGGCGCAAATAAGATCAATTGACCAAGAAATGTGAGGCTTTGGTGAGACGACGACTCGCTCTTCAAAGGTAGACAACAAGGACAGCCATTCCATAACCCTAACCTTCACGAATTTTATAACTTTTTGTTTTCAAGCTATTTTGGGGGTAAAATTTTACACACGTCGGCAGCGAATCCTTTGCAAGAAAAAAAAAAAAAATACTATAGCGACAACTGAATGAGTCAGTTGTGAAATATGCAGGACCAAAACTGCCAAAATGTTAAATAAATAAATGTATGAAAGTAAAAATAAAAACGGATGTAAAAAATCTAATTCAAAAAAATAAATATAAAAAATAAGTATGAATGGAAATAAAACTAACCCAAGACACGCTTAGCTCTTGTTATATTGTATTATTATTGCGCTCACCAGAAGGAGCAGCACAATATCCATTCAGTTGAAATCATAGGATTGCACAAAATGTTTAATTCTTTACATTCTATTTTAATGTGTCACTGTTTTCATATAAGTTAAAGAGGGGGGGGGGCGGGGGTCATTTCCATTAATTTTATTAGAAAAGATGAATTCCTTCTTTTAAGAAGTGTTTTGAGTTATGAGCATGGTCTTGGAACAAATTGAACTCTTATAGTAAGACAACATTATACAAGTAGAGTAGTTCAAATTTGGTAGCAAAACTACCTCGAATCCGTCTTTTGTGCGACTCCAGGAAATGGTCCAATTGACCCTAAAATGGCTGCTTAAAACCAAAAGCAAACTTCCTTTGTGCTTTTGGGCATGGGTTCTTAGGATTATTTTTTGATTTTATTTTATTTTTTTACTTATGATTAACATGCATAGCAAATTGCATGTCACAAGATTGTCGTACCTCCCATCGTACTTTTTGTGCGAGGTTGCGTGCAGCCAAAGTGCGTGCGTGCGTGCGTGGCTTCAAAAGTTTTTTGGCGACGCGATTGCACGGGATGTTGTTACCTGAGCTGCATTCGCAAAATCCACTTGCTCACACGCGGCTCATCTTCATCTCACCCTCGCTTTTAATTACACGTTCTTATCTGTGCCTAATTTCTCTTGATTGTCTCCACGATGTGCTCGCTCTCTCTGCGGCGACACAAATCATGCAAATGATTATTCAGATGCGTTTCTAATTGCCAGCCGCATCATTTGCGGCCTGTTTAACTCTTAACTCTTTGACTGCCAAAAACGGTTAATAATGTTAAGTAAAATCCAAATGAGGGCTGCCAAAAACGTTAAAAGACGTTAACTATGATTTTTTTTTTTGTTTTGTTTTGTTTTTTGGAAACGGGTGGAGGAAAGCCTTGGCCAGTTGTGCTGAAAGTATCAAGCAGATCGGGTTAGTAGTTAGTGGCATCATTCATGGAAAAAAAAAAAAGTGTCAAATTCACTAGAGTGCATGAAATAATATCGTTTCACAAAAAGCTTGATTTCTCCGGATTTTGTTTCAACCATTTTCTATTGTTGATTACTGAAGAACGGAATAAGGTAGAAACAAACTTTTTTTTTCTGATGAAAGATGAGGAGTGCCAAAGACGTTAAAAGACGTTTTTTTTTTTTCAAAACAGAGGTGAAACTAACCATTTTCTATTGTTGATTACTGAAGAACGGAATAAGGTAGAAACAAACTTTTTTTTTTCTGATGAAAGATGAGGAGTGCCAAAGACGTTAAAATACGTTTTTTTTTTTTTTCAAAACAGAGGTGAAACTAACCATTTTCTATTGTTGATTACTGAAAAACGGAATAAGGTAGAAACAAAAAAAAATATTCTAATGAAAGATGAGAGTCCAATCTTTCATTTGGTAGTATGTGTGTTTTCATAGTCCAAACACAAAATTTTCTGTGGACCTTGAAAGATCAGTCAAAATGCTTAAATCGGCTGGCACCCACGGCATCCCTTTTCTGAAAACGCTTGGCAGTCAAAGAGTTAAGAGATCCGAGGGACATTTGGTGCCATTTAGTTTTTGTTCTCTTCTTACCGTGTTGAATGAAACTGGGTGGAATTTTGCCAGAGGAAATGTTTTTTTTTTTTAATGACCCCAAAATGGCAAAAGCGACACAATATGAAGCACGTTGCACGTTTCCCCGCTACTGAAATAATTGCGTTTGATGAAATTCAGCAGTCTTTTCGAAGTTCATACTTATGTAATAAAGGTTTGAAATATTATCAGTAGAAGGTGGTGAATATTTAAAGGCCATCATAAGAGTATAATTCCAACTCTTCGCCGCTTCCTTTATCACTTTTGATAGCTGATTAGAAAGGATTTGCTTTTAAAGCTCTGTAATCCGTCAGTTCTTTTTGGAGTCCTGAAGCAAAAAACTACCTGTCAGCATTCAAGAGCTAATTGATGCGTTTGCGTCGTCCCGGCCGGCACGTGACGGGCTTCCGAACACCTCCGCTCCGCTCGGCCGGCTATCTGCGCCGCGCAGCGATGCTAACCCGGGCCTTCTAAGGCGGCCCTTAAGGGACATCGCAGGCTTTTCTAATCAGGCGAGACGGGGCGAGGCCGGCGGGTTAATGAGATGGTTGCCCGGCGCGGGAAGGAAGCGAAGTTGGCCCCCTCGCTTCCAAACTCCCGTCCAATCAAGTCTGCAAGTCCATCGGAATCGGTCCACTTTTGACCTAACACACTTCTTGTACTTGTTGTTGTTGTTGTTGTGCAGGGGAGCTTCGTGGCCAGCATGACGGCCACGCTCAGGCAGATGGACGATTATCACTACACGCACCTGATCAACACCTTCGGCAAAATAAGGAGCGACGTGGTGGTGAGTGCCAATAAGGATGTCATTTCTTTTTTTAAACTCACTCACTCCCGGCCATTTTCACAAAAACAATCGCCTTCACTCCCAGCTGTTTTACTGGATTTTTTACTGATTTTGCAAAGCCCGCAGAATGATGTTTCCTATCGCTATAAAAAGATGAAAACTACCAAAAGAAAGATTAAAGTCTCTTCTTTCATCAGGGAAAAAAAAGTATGTTTTCATCTGTTTCCGTTTTGCAGCAGTTAGAATTAGAATATAGTTTCATCGTTATTCGCGTAATTGAGGGGTTTTTTTTTTGTTTTTTTTTTCTTTCTTTTTTCACGGGAGAGCTCAGTATTGTTCATTCGATTTGACACCATCATTGCTCTCCTTTTTTTTTTTTTTTTTTCTAAAAAAATCCAACAAATCAATTAAAAAAAAATTTAATAAATGTTTTTTTTTTTTTTTTAAATACATATACATATATATATACATACATATATATATCTTTTTTTTTTAAGGTTTTTTTCAACATGGTCCTGGTAAATTTTGGTATAGTCTAAGACTGTGGTGGGCACACCCGGTCCTCGAGGGCCGGAGTCCTCCCAAGTTTTGGATGTTTTCCTTCTCCAACACAGCTGATATATGATCACCTCATCAGCAAGCTCTGCATAAGTTTGGTTAACGATCCTGTTGATTGGAATCAGCTGGGTTGCAGCAGGGAAACCTCCAAAACCTGCAGGACTCCGGCCCTTGAGGACCGAGTTTGCCCACCACTGGTCTAAGATAATAAAAAAAACGTCTACATTTTGAAAAGTGTGAAAAAGTGTTCAATAAATATGCTTTAAGACGTTACAACAAAGTAAAGATTGGCATTTGTATTTTAAAAAAATGATGCCAATATCCCCACCCCTCAGCTTCAATTAACTCTTTGACTGCCAAAAACGTTAAATAACGTTTAGTAAAATCCTATGGAGGAGTGCCAAAGACGTTAAAAGACGTTTTTTTCAAAACAGAGGTGAAACTAACCATTTTCTATTGTTGATTACTGAAAAACAGAATAAGGTAGAAACAAACTTTTTTTTTTCTGATGAAAGATGAGAGTCCAAACTTTCATTTGCTAGTATGTGTGTTTCCATAGTCCAAACACAACATTTTCTGTGGACCTTGAAAGATCAGTCAAAATGCTTAAAATCGGCTGGCACCCACGGCATCCCTTTTCTGAAAATGTCTGGCAGTCAAAGAGTTAAAGAAAGAAAAAAAATAATACAAAAATAAAAAATGAGATAAAAAATAAATATAAAATTAAATATAAATACAAAAATAAATATATAAATAGAATTAAATATCAATAAAAAAAATTATCTGCATTTATTTATTTCCTGCTGCAGACGGAAAAATGCTTAAATCGGCTGGCACCCACGGCATCCCTTTTTCGAAAACGTCTGGCAGTCAAAGAGATATCGGTTATCGGCCTCCTTGACTACTCGTAATCCGCATCGGTATCGGCCCTGAAAAAACTATATCGGTCTATCTCTATATTTGTTATTGGTGCGAGCACCCAAGCACGCTGACCCTCACCTACTCGCGCAGCGCAGCTTGAGCACAGAGCGCCAACTCTGCGACCTTGACTGTGTTCTCCTGCGAGGCCACAGCGAGGCCGTTGGCAAGACAAACAATCACTGCCAGAAAGCCGGAATCTTTGCACAGATTGATTGTTCCTCTCGCAGCCGTAGCCACATTTCAAAGCTGTCTCACAGGAGCTTTTATTTATTTTTTTTCCTTCTTCCTCCAAACACGCCACCTCAAATCCCTAAAAGATGCACCCCAGACTTTAGCACTTTTGAAATTGCTTGCTTTCTTTTGTCCTTGTTATTCTTTGGGCTGAATAAATGGCCGTTTTCATACTTTTTTTTCCCTGAAACACTCCACATAGCAGCATGAAATGTGGCAGGCATGTCTATCGCGAATCGACTCTCAAGAGGGCACGTCTGAAAAGACACAGGAAGTCTGACATTTTGGTTGAAAGTGGCAATTTTACACTCCCATTTTGACCATTTCCAGCAGTCCCTCGAAAAGGTACTTGTCGTCGAAAATTTTGAAATTGCTGCCAATTTTAAACCTCATATATTGGACTGAGTTGTGTGTGAGGAACAGATGACAATTTCGCTTAGCTTGTAGGGGGCATCTTTGATAAGTTAGACCCTCCAAAAAAAAATTGTATCCTCATGCCTGAAATGACACAGAAAGTTAGCCATTTTGAAATGAATTTTCCCTTGAAGGGTCAATTTTGTCATTTTCTGGTGTGTTTCAGAGGCGAACTCCTCTTGCAGAAACCTGCCCCAGTCTGGACATTTTTGTTAATATTGCAAAACGGCTTATACGTTTTAGAGCCGACGATATAGTCTATATGCCAGGGGTGGCCAAGTCGGGTCCTCGAGAGCCACCATCCAGCCTGTTTCTCTCCACTAACGCACCTGCTTCCATGATCAAGATCGTTATCGGGCTTCCGCAGAGCTTGCTGATGAGCTGAGCACGAGATTCGGCTGAAAGGAGGGAGACATGGAAAACAGGAAGCGAGGACCCAACTTGGCCACCCCTGCTGCGAGTTGTTCGATGGATGGTAAAATAAAGAGTTACAAAAAAAAAAAAAGTGAACTCCTCATACATATTGTTTTTCCAATCGCTACCCTATTTAAAGCACATCGACCAGACAGGTGACGGATGCATGCCGCTGGATTAGGAGCCATTTTGTTTCTTGTCATCGTTCGGTCATTTGCCATCGAAATTTCAACTTTTGTTTTGCAGGACTTCCTCATGGAAACCTTCATCATGTTTAAAGACCTCATCGGGAAGAACGTCTACCCCTCGGACTGGGTCATAATGAACATGATGCAAAACAAGTAAGTGGCGCGCCGCTGTGGCCTTTTGGAGTCCCGACGTTGACGTTGCTAAGGAACAGGAAGTCAAAAGTGGGTTAGCGTCGCCGCGCCGCCTTGTTTTCCTGCCTCCCCCGAATCCCGACATGCAAATATCGACACCAGGCCTCGACGGCAATCAGATGAGCAGACGGTAAACAATCGTATGAATTGTAAATGCTAATCTGGCGACTTTCTGTCCTGCCGCCTTTTTCTGACTTGGCTGCCTGTCGTCTTTTATTCATGCCGACCCGGCTCGGTGCCAACGTGGTTGAAATATAAAACAAGCCGTGTGGTTTATTCAAGAGCTGCTTGTCACACGAAGTTAAGTAGTTACAAGGTGTTGTTTTTCCTTTAGCAGCCGATCTGGATTTTAGCGGCATTTAGCGAACGGCTCCCGTCACCACTTCTCGCCGCCAGGTTGCACGGGGGATGCGACCGCGGCTTTATTTTTTGCTTTACTTTACCACAACTTTACAAGTACAAACGTGCGTTCTCGCTCAGCGCACTCTGCTCATTTTCTTCCTGCCCACGACTACAATGCATCGTAGCTGTGACGTCTCGCACAAAATGACCTCTTCGTTGTTCATTAGAGGTCTGAATGTCCCCCAGGTAACCTCCTGTCTTTGTTTGTTCTTGCGCTTAATTAGCACGTGTTGGCTTAAGCTTCCTCACAGGGATGGCAAGAGGATTGCGCAACATGTTTTTTTGTTTTTTTCATTTTAACTTTGTAAGTCAACACTCGCATGTCCGTTTTTGCCGAGTCGGCTGAACGCGCTCCCTCGCAGGCTAGTTTGGTAGTTACAGTAAGTTGCTGCTGATGTGCTGAATCACTAATCCACGGTAAGTCATCCTCCTCCTCTTCATCATCATCATCATCATCATCACAATCCTCTTTAGTCCTCCATTTTGTTCTCGCAGCTGCGGCAACCCAGAGACATCATTAGCAGATTGGGGTAAAATTAGAATAATGAGCGGGATTCAACTTGGTGCATTTGCAATGTTGCCACTTTGTGCGAAGGAAAACATTTGAGCTAAATGCCGCTTAATCATAACGTTTGGTAAGAATAATCATTTTTTTTTTCCTGAGGAAAACACATTCAAACCCTGACAGTTTTTCAAAGACATGATACGAAAAACAATAACCCCATACAGTGTCCAGGGATGTGATTTTTCCGCTAATTCGCGGAATTCCGCTTTTTTTTATCCCCCCCCCCCCCAAAAAAAAAAAAAAAAATATAAAAATTTTTTTTTTTAGTAGTTCATTGTGTATGCACATGACTCCGACAGATAACATCTTCTGCTATAACAAAGACATTTGTGGTATGCTCTAATATGAGTTACTTTTCATTTGGTCATGATACAATTATTTGTTGATGAAATTTGAACTCTTCAACATTATTTATGTGTTAACTTAGTAATCACATTAGTTAGATATGATGATATTCTCAGTGATAGTTTTTAAAAGCAAAGGCAGTCCAATGTTTTTGAATGTGACTGATTTTGAGTTGACTAAAACTGCCATTTTATATGGGATAGTTCAATATACATTGAAAATTTATGCTGTTGTTTTGTCTATTTCTTTGTCATGTGAGTGCATTGAAAGTACTTCAAAACACGGAAAACCCATGAGCTCCGGGGGGCTTTGCCCCCCATGTCCCCCCACCAGGGCACTGCCCTGGACCTAGCTGGGTGCCAGCGGCCCCCAGACCCCCGGCTAAATTTTCAGATAATTTCACTTTGGTCAAATCACATCCCTGAGTGTCGTTGACGTTTTTATGTGTCGGATGCGATCCACAAATTTACTGCCGCCAACTTGGAGTAAGTTTATATTACATTTGTGAGGAAAGAAAAAAGATGCAGTTCTTTGATCAGAAAACAGATTTTGTCAAATCGTTACCAAATTTAATCAGGAACGCGAGACAAGATGACCAACGATAAATTGCATTGCAAGGCTTGTTTTTTTATTTTTTTTTATTGCGTGTGGGTGGAGCATGATTTGATGACCATTTCGCCCTTTTTAGATGCCCTTCATTGATTAGCTTCATCCAAGAGAATTTGTCCATTCGCAGCCAAAGTATGCGATAATTTTCATCTGCGCTCGCGGCGGCAAAGTTTGAGCAAATCGTTGTAACAATGTCGACGGCTAACGGGACGGCGCATTCATCATTTATCGGCTGAAACCCAGCTAATCGTCTTAATAAATTGATCTGATAACAAAGCCTTGTGACCTTCCCGTTATCTCTTAGCGCACAACTTTCTTCCTAGCCGGCGTCGGCTCGCCCATCGATGGGGGTCATTACCCACGATGCTCTCTGAACTCAATTAGCAAGTATGATCTGCTGATAAATGTTCATTAGCATACGTCGCCGCAAGGGGGGAGGAAGGTGGTTGCGGGTTTGATATGCGACGGCAGCCCGACATACATTGAGGATTCAAAATGGCGGCCATCCATCAGCGATAATGAGATGATTTCAGCGACGGCGGCGCATTGATTGAGCATATTTATCATAACGATGACACGCGTGTACTGTAGCCAAACGGCTCTTAATGCCGAGGGGGGGGCTCCAAAGCGCTCAAGGTTCCGTTATTAGTGGTGGCGTTACTGTGACGGCTTGAGCTGCATCTTAAAGGGGATGTCAAGTACAGCAACAAAAACGGTGAAAAATGAGTTGAACGCCGCACGCCGATGCCACAGGCGAGCACTACATGGTGATCTGCAATTATCTTGAAAGGTCCAACTTGCGACCTTGTTTGTCGACCCGCTCAATTCGACCATTGAAAAGCAGTTAGCAACCCAAGGCACGTTTAGGACCGCACTCTCATTTGAATAACATTTCATCCTGACAGAGCGTCTGCAGCACGAAATAAATAAATGCAGATAATTTTTTTATTGATATTTAATTCTATTTATATATTTATTTTTGTATTTATATTTAATTTTATATTAATTTTTTATCTCATTTTTTATTTTTGTATTTATTTTTTTCTTTCTTTTTTTTTATGGATATATATATATTTTTTTTTAATTATTTATTTATTTATACATTTATTTGTTTTTAATTTTGGTCCTCCATAACTAAGTATCCAGATGTTGCAAGGCATCTGGCAGTGTTAATAATGTAAGCTTGAAAGTTTTGACACCTCATGTGAAATGCAGAAGAGAGCTTCAATGTCGACTGGAAATAGTTTTTCCGTTGAGGTAATTTTGGGCTCGGGCTTTCGTCATGCAGCGTTCGCAAGTGAAAGGAACCGAACCAAATGGCTCAAATCAGGCGTAATTGATGCACTAAATGAAGTCACTTGGAGAATAAGTTTCAAATAAAATGCAGCCCCCCCGACGCCAGTTTCACTTGGTAACATGAAATTTCAACCCGCAAAAAAGTCTGAAGAAGCCATGTCGGCAAAGACACAGGAAAGTCTGCCATTTTGTTTTGAAACGGCCAATTTCACCCAATTTGGATGACATGTACTCGACAGATCTCTGCGTGTTGGCGGGGTCGCCTCCGGGAATTTGGGGGAAATTCATCCCGTCCATTCTGTGGAACAATGTTTGATAAATCATTTCTAATATTCTTTCCAACTGCCTTTCAAACGAGCGTTTCAGTCGCGATGATGTTCCCTTCTATTTTTGTCCACCTCATTAGTTGTTGTTTTTTTTCTCCCTACATTTTTAATTAATGGCAGGATGTGCTCTCGGTGGAACTGTCCTGTCTTTAATTCCCTTTTTCTCCAACCCCTCCCCTTTAAGCCAATTACATGTCTGCGCTCAGGCAGATTGCTGGCTTCAAACAGGCGTTCAAGTGCCGGAACTTATTACAGATACTGAAATATTAGAATTATACCTTCGCCGCCTATGTTTCAATTTGGATGAATTTCTTTTTTTCTTTTTTTGGGGGGCTCAAGTTCAACGCATTGCTTTTAACTCTTTCACTGCCAGACGTTTTCAGAAACGGGTTGTCGCCACTGTCAGCCGATTTAAGCATTTTTGAGTGATCTTTCAAGGTCCACAGAAAATGTTGTGTTTGGACTATGGAAACACACATACTACCAAATGAAAGATTGGACTCTCGGCTTTCATCAGAAAAAAAAGTTTGTTTCTACCTTATTCCGTTCTTCAGTAATCAACAATAGAAAATGGTTACTTTCACCGAAATTCTCTCTTTTGAAACAAAAAACGGAGAAAAAGAGCTTTTTGTGAAACGATGTTATTTCATGCACTCTAGTGAATTGTACACTTCTTTTTGTCCATGAATGATGCCACAAACACCTAAATAGTGCTTTACTTCTGTAAAACGCTTTCACCAACAATGAAAAAGTGTTTTTTGATTGCAAAATACGTTTATTTCCATTCAACAGTGTAACAATTTGACAAAACAATTTCGCAAACTATTTACAAATGTGTGCAACTGTGGTACTACTTACAATTATGTGGATGTTTCAAATACAGTTTTTCTTTTTCTAACGCTCTCCTGCGTGCAAGGAGACGCCAGGACTCGCACAACAGTTTACTTTCACTTTCACATTGGTCCGTTTTGCGTGCAAACGTTACACTTTCTTGACGGCCTTTTTTTCCGGGGAATAAAAAGCAAGTAGCAGACTGTACACACTTCCTCCGATGAATATGCATTGGACTCGGGGCACTCTCCGTCGTCCGATCCAACGTCCGCCTGTGCGTGCTCGGTTGCGCTCCGCGTTACGACACCGTCATAGCCGCCGCGTCAGCGGTTCCAATTTCGCCGTCAAGCTCGGATTCACCTTCATCATCATCGAGGATGATTACCGTCGTCATCAATGTACTCTTTTAGCGTTGGTCGATGCCTTTCGTCTTGTAAGTGTAGAGCTGCTTGCAAACGCTCGCCATTGCCCGTTCCCTCCTCCATCGAGCTCCATCTAACGTCTTCTACTGCCGCGTCAATGCTTTCCAACCACGGAGTCACCCTCATCTTCATCATCGATGATGATCATCGTCGTCAACAATGTGCTCTTTCAGCGATGCTTTTGGTCTTTGAAAAAAACGGCTCGGGCGTGAGCTCCTCGCGACCGGCCGCCATTTTTCCTTTGTCTTCCATTCTCATCTCCTGCTCGACACTCTAGCTCCGCCTCTACTGACGCCCACCCGATCTTGTCAAAAGAGAGTCATCGCTGCCCTCTAGGGACCAAAAATAGTCATTAGGCACAACAGACCGGCTGGAAACTTTCACCACAGCTCCGGAAGCCTTGCCCGCACCCGTTTCAAAAAAAAATAAAAAATTGGATGACGTCTTTAGACGTCATTGGCAGTGCTCTGTAGGTTTTTACTTGACGTCTATAAACGTCAATGGCAGTGAAAGAGTTAAAAAAAAGTCTGCTTAGCTTTAAGCTAACGAACAATGCAAAACGTCATAGACAAGCTAACGAATAACATCTACGTGGCGATTGCAAGACTTTTTAGTTTTGTCATTTTATGTGGGTGTCGACATGTCAATCATCAGTAGAGCCACACACAAAACAATGTCAAGAAACCATGCTTGAAAAGACAGAAGAAGTCAACCAAAAGTCTCAAATTTAGTGGCATGACACCAGTTTGCTTTTGTCTCCTCGCCTTCGTTAAATGCTGCTTAAATACCCCGTCTTAATATTTCCCAGCAGGCAGGGGGTGCAGCCTTTGGAAAGCCATTCTAGCATTAGCCCCGCCGTTAAATATCAGCTATATTGGCATGTGCACGGCAGCGGAAAATTGAGTGAGGCGTTCATACGTCATTGTGCTAAAAGTCTTAAGCGCTTTTTTTTTTTTTTATTTATTTATTTTTTTAGGGCCAGGGGATGGATCCGTAGAAAGCGAGTGCGCAAGGCTAATCCCGCGGTGTTCCGTGACACTTGCTAACCTTTGCCAGTCATGATTAAGGTGACTTTTAACTCTTTGACTGCCAAAAACGTTATATAACGTTTAGTAAAATCCTATGGAGGAGTGCCAAAGACGTTAAAAGACGTTTTTTCAAAACAGAGGTGAAACTAACCATTTTCTATTGTTGATTACTGAAAAACGGAATAAGGTAGAAACAAACTTTTTTTTCTGATGAAAGATGAGAGTCCAATCTTTCTTTTGGTAGTATGTGTGTTTCCATAGTTCAAACACATAATTTTCTGTGGACCTTGAAAGATCAGTCAAAAATGCTTAAATCGGCTGGCACCCACGGCATCCCTTTTATGAAAACGTCTGGCAGTCAAAGAGTTAATATGTGTGGCACAGCGGGCCCGCATAGTTTCCGGGGTGGGACATGAATCGTGTATCGTGTCAGTATTGGCATTTATTCACGTTCAAGGTCAAGCACAGTCTTGGGCAAAAAGTGTGAAGGAGCCAACGTGGTTACAAACAATCTTCAACCACTTATTTACCAATTTACCTATTTTCGTTTTTTGTCATCATTTTTTGAGGGGAGGTGAAGATTTTTCCCCACAAGGTGAACAATTTTTCCCTCGGCTTCCCTGCCAGATTGACTTAGTCCAGCATTACGTCTCGACGGCTCTTTATTGGACGCTCGTGAAAACCCTGACAGCCGACCTTGCTTCCCCTCGCCATCTTTCACGCATCTTTCCTGGGACGAATTACCGCAACCCCGTGGACTGCTCCTGCCATAAAATCATCCACTTTATTGAAAACGTTTTTTCTCCCGCTGAAGAGTTTTTTATTTGGCGGGGGGGGGAGTTAAATAAAGTCTCCCCCAGCCTTTTAAAAGCTGCGTACCGTTGAAGTTATTAACTTTTAATTGCAGGACATCACAGCGGATTAGCTCGTCAGACGGCGTTGTCGCGGGCACGCTTCCTCCCGCCCCGCGCACCTTCTGCTTGGCCGTCTGGACGCCACGTGCTGCTTCACTCACTACACCTGATTCATTTATGGCGAGGGCGGCGGGAGATTATATAATCAACATAGTCATCTCCAAAAGTGACTTCAAAAGACAAAAAAAGGAAACTCAAATAAATACATGGATAAATAAAAAGGACATGGTGGGAAAAGTTTTGAAATGATTCCACACAAGCTGGCATTTGAACAGGGGGTCGGGGGGGTGTAGACTTTTTAGAGCTGCTGTAACGGATTGATGACTGTTACAAAGTGGTCCGTTTGACTTTGGATTTGCTCAGTTGGGCGAAAGGAGCTTTTTAGTCCATCGGCATTTGCGAGACGTGCCACTCGGAATCACTTTTGGCTCTTTTGTTTTACAAGGCAAAGTAGTTTGAGTGGAAAGTGACCTTTCATGCCGCACAAAGGGGAACAAAATGCGATTATAATAAGTATGGAGTTTTTTTTTTCATCTTTTTTTTTTTTTTTTGCAGTTTTTTTAAGGAGCGCACATTTATCAGATGTGAGCAGCAAACACTTTTGTGTGTCTCTTATCTGTGCAGGGTCTTCCTGCGGGCCATTAATCAGTATGCGGCCGTGCTCAACAAGAAATTTCTGGATCAGACCAACTTTGAGCTGCAGGTATGAGATGAACTCCCACACACCTTTATTTTTTCATTCAAATGGTGCCTTCTGATACGAGTTTGACCTCGGGAAAGATCGGATCACTTTTACAGGGATGTGATTTTTCCGCTAATTCGCGGAATTCCGCTTTTTTTATCCCCCCCCCCCAAAAAAAAATCCGATTTATTTTTTAATTTTTTATTTTTTTAGTAGTAGTTCATTGTGTATGCACATGACTCCGACAGATAACATCTTCTGCTATAACAAAGACATTTGTGGTATGCTCTAATATGAGTTACTTTTCATTTGGTCATGATACAATTATTTGTTCATGAAATTTGAACTCTTCAACATTATTTATGTGTTAACTTAGTAATCACATTAGTTAGATATGATGATATTCTCAGTGATAGTTTTTAAAAGCAAAGGCAGTCCAATGTTTTTGAATGTGACTGATTTTGAGTTGACTAAAACTGCCATTTTATATGGGATAGTTCAATATACATTGAAAATTTACGCTGTTGTTTTGTTTATTTCTTTGTCATGTGAGTGCATTGAAAGTACTTAAAACACGGAAAACCCATGAGCTCCGGGGGGCTTCGCCCCCCTTGTCCCCCCACCAGGGCACTGCCCTGGACCTAGCTGGGTGCCAGCGGCCCCAAGACCCCCGGCTAAATTTTCAGATAATTTCACTTTGGTCAAATCACATCCCTGCTTTTATTTCATGGCACCACTGTATGTATGATTTTAGTCTATTATGAACAGAAAGTTGTATTGAGGGAAAAAAATGTTGAGAATGATTTTGTTAGATCTGACAAAAACGTTTTTTTTGCTGGGTGACAAAATAAATGGACCTTAAAGTCTAATGTAGAATGTTGTGACACGGAATGGTATTGTTGTCCAAGTCCATTTTTTTGCCGCTCTGCCTCACATCTGCTCTGTTTGTTTGTTTCTTCTGGTTAGTTATGGAACAACTACTTCCACTTGGCCGTGGCCTTCCTCACGCAGGAGTCGCTGCAGCTGGAGAACTTCTCCAGTGACAAGCGGGCCAAAATCTGCCACAAGTCAGTCGTGCCCGCTTTTAAGCTTTACAAAGTCACATGCTGATTCGCTCTCGTTTCAATTGCACTTGTGGCACAATGTTAAAATGTTAAATGTGCATCTTTTTAAAAATAGATAAAAATAATAATAATAATGTTGTATTTATGTCATATATTTTGGGGCTGCTTGTCCAAGTCATGTTTGTAAATGAGAATTAGTTCTCAAACATTTTACCTGGTTAAATAAAGGTTTTATATATATATATATATATATATATATATATAAAAATTATAATTTAATAAATTAAATAATATATATTAATATTTTAATTAAATGTGTTAAAAAATCTCAATACAAATAAACATTCAAAATGAAATATGTACTTTTAATGTTTTAATTAATGTTTCAAAATAGTTCAAATTAATGAGAAAATTTAGACTAGAATACAAAAATGAGCTTCTTTTTTTTTTTTTTTTTTTTTTTAACCTTTTTATGCGGATGATGTTTCCAGGTACCAGGACATGCGGCGGCAAATCGGCTTCGAGATCCGGGATATGTGGTACAATCTAGGTAATTTCGCAGGCACACTGTTTTGTTTTGTTTTTTGGCTATTGATCGCACTCGCTGTTTCGCTATTGCAACCAATAACTGCTGTCAAATGTGAAAAAAATGTACTTTTAATTGGCTCACGTTTTGTCCAGAGAAGCACAAGTGGAGGCCGTTCGAATTCTGTAGCTGAGCTTCCCTTAAATTCCGCCTTATTCCTTTATCACCCGATGTTGACCTTTTATCACCTTTTAATGCAAACGATGTGTCCCTTGAACCCAAAAAGGCCCCCACAAAATCAAATTCATCCCCGAGATGGTGGGCCCCATCCTGGAAATGACGCTGGTCCCGGAGATCGAGTTGCGGAAGGCCACCATCGCCATCTTCTTCGACATGATGCAGTGCGAGTTCCACTTCACGTGCAGCTTCCAGAGGGTTCGTCTGGGATTTCTTTGTCTTTTCTTCTTTTTTTTTTTTTATACCATACAGTGCTATAGATTTCCAATTTTTAAATGAATGAGAAAGAGCATTAACTGCTACTGTACTGCAACGACATGGGAGTGGAAGGGGCGGGGGGGGGGGGGGTGTCTGGTACGGGAATGTGGGGGGAAATAAACGGCGTGTAGCCGCGAGCTGACTTGTAATTGGGCAAATCTCATTTTGTGTTGTGTTGTGCCACGATTAGCAACAGTGGCGCCGAGAGCAACCTAATGTTCTGCCTCGTTACGGCATAAAACGAAGCTTTTCTGCATGAGGGAAATCCACTTTGCTGCGCATGTTCTGCGCGTGTGTGTGTACGTGCACGTAGGCGCCATGAAATGAACACCGTTTTCGCGGGGGACGCGTTCCGGACCCGCCTGCGACAAATGAAAATCCGCCATGGAGAGATAAAAAAAAAAAATAAAAAAATGCTTTCAACACGTTTTATTGCAGTTTGAGAACGAGATCATCACCAAGCTGGATCACGAGGTGGAGGGCGGCCGCGGGGACGAGCAGTACAAAGTTCTCTTCCAGAAAATGTGAGCGCGCGTGCCGGCGTCGCGCCTGTAGATGGCGCTGAAAGGCTAACACTCTCAATCCCCAGTTTGCTGGAGCACTGCCGGAAGCACAAGTACTTGGCCAAAAGCGGCGAGAATTTTGTCTCCCTGGTGGTGCGCCTGCTGGAGCGCCTGCTGGACTACCGCACCATCATGCACGACGAGAACAAGGAGAACCGCATGAGCTGCACCGTCAACGTGCTGGTCAGTTGAGTGATTGATCGGTTATGTAGATGATTGATTGGTGCGCTTTTTCGTTTCATTAGAAGGGAGAAAAATTGCTTATCAGATTTTGTTAAAAAAAATAAAATAATAATAATATTATTATTAAGGCAGCTGTACAAGGGCATAATGAGGCGGGACCGTCCTGCTAACAGGAAAGCTGATGTGTGAAGTATGAGGAGGGTATCGATGTGATTGCACAGAAAGTATTGAAACCGTTTATTTTAATAAAATAAATAAAAGGCTTATGAATATTCATTAAAATTTGGAATTATATTGTTTTTGGAGAATGTTACTGTTGTTTTGAGGTCTGTTCATGTTAAAAAATGTTAATGCATAAATATTTTAAAAAATGCAGCTTAATTTAATGTGTACTATTTAAATAATAATAAAAATGTTTATTTTGTTTTCATGTAAATAAAATGTATAAAATAAGACCTGTATAATTATTTTGTCATATTGTAAAAAAAATTCTTACATAATCTTATTGATTAGTATTATTTTTTATTATTTTTATTATTAAATATTAAGAATTGTTCACCATAAAAATGACAATGTGCTCTTAATTGTCTTGACATAAAAATGAAATATAAACCAATTAAAATGTAATGATAATTTTAATAAGAATTGAAAAATGTACTATTTAAATAATAATAAAAATGCTTTCTTTGTTTTCATGTAAATAAAATGTATGAAATAAGAATTATTTTTGTTACATCATTTTATTGAATATTAAACATTATTATTATTAAATATTGAGAATTGTTAAACAAGACAAGAAACATGCTCTTCATTGTCTTGACATAAAAATGAAATCTAATCGAATTAAAATGTAATGATAATTTTAACTCTTTGACTGCCAGACGTTTTCATAAAAGGGATGCCGTGGGTGCCAGCCGATTTAAGCATTTTTGACTGATCTTTCAAGGTCCCCAAAAATTATGTGTTTGGACTATGGAAACACCAAATGAAAGATTGGACTCTCATCTTTCATCAGCAAAAAAAAGTTTGTTTCTACCTTATTCCGTTTTTCAGTAATCAACAATAGAAAATGGTTAGTTTCACCTCTGTTTTTTGAAAAAAAAAAAGTCTTTTAACGTCTTTGGCACTCCTCCATAGGATTTTACTAAACGTTATTTAACGTTTTTGGCAGTCAAAGAGTTAATAACAAATGACAAATGTTCATTTAAAAAAAAAAATCTTTAGTTTAAGTTTGAAACTTGCTCTTTGAAGTCGTCTTACTTGAACAATCCAAACCTTTTCCGTGCCTTTGAACGACGTCCTTTTCCTCCACAGAACTTTTACAAGGAGATTGACCGAGAGGAGATGTACATCAGGTGAGCGTTTCCTTCTTTGATGCCGGCAGTTGGATTGCGCTTGATTTTTATTCTTTTCCTTTCCCTTCCCAAAAGGTATCTGTACAAGCTGTGCGACCTCCACAAGGAGTGCGACAACTACACGGAGGCGGCTTACACGCTGCTGCTGCACGCCAAGTTGCTCAAGGTGCGTATGTCTTCAACTATATGTTTATTTCTTACGACAAAAAAACGGAGTCAGCCCACTCCAGCTCTCAGCCGCTCATTTGTGGCCCTGCAAGGCGCGCGCGGATGGCGGGGCGAGGTCAGCGGCGGATCAACAGAAATCCTTTTAGCATGTAAATGGCGCACTCGGCTGCGCCGGGAAATCAATCAATAAGGAGCGGCGGCCAAATGGATCGCATTTGTTCCAATTTTTATTGCGCGACGACGTTGACGATGAAACGGGAACGCGCTGCCGCTTTTTTCCAGTGGTCTGACGAGGCGTGCGCCGCCCACCTGACCCAGCGAGACGGCTGCCAGGCCGCCACTCAAGGTCAACTCAAGGACCAGCTCTACCAGCAGATTATCAGCTACTTTGACAAGGGCAAGGTCAGCCGCACGCACTCCGACGGTCGTCGTGCACCTTGTATGGTTTCATTTTTGTTTTGTTTTGTCATTTATCATTTGTGTGTGTTTGTGTCTTCCAGATGTGGGAGGAAGCCATCATCCTGGGGAAGGAACTCGCCGAGCAGTACGAAAATGAAATGTTCGACTTTGAGCAGCTTAGCGCATCCCTGGTACGTATATTTTGAAATTGAATTGGCAAAAAATAAAAGATCAATACGAGCGACGACGTTCCGCGCGTCTGTGACGGTGCACGTTTGACCCGCACGCACGCACGCACGCACGTCCGTCCCGTTCACAGCGCAAGCAGGCGCAGTTCTACGAGAACATCGTCAAGGTGATCCGGCCCAAACCCGACTACTTCGCTGTGGGCTACTACGGCGTCGGCTTCCCGTCCTTCCTGCGGGTGAGTTAGCGAGTTAGCGAGGCACGCGTTTGTAGTTGATATGGTCAAAACAATCGCAAACGTTTTTTGGTAGTTGATGATCTCTCAGTCTACATGATATCACTTGAACACACCATTTTATCCTATTAATCGAAGAGTTCCAGCAACTTAATTTAAAGCGACAGTGTCACACACACACACACCCCAAAAAAAAAAGTCCTGAAGCGTTGGTGAAGGTCCACTTTGAAGAGCAGTTCTTCTTGAGTCGCACTTTGATTCTTTCATGTTGCCCTCGCAGACGGCAAATTGCGCTCGTCTCATCTCGGGCTCTATTGAAACTCCTTCCTTCCTCGCCGTCCTTGTCTGGCTGCCGACCGGGTCTCTGATGCTCGGCCCGGTCGCCGACCGGGTCCAGTCCTAAAGTAGGACAGAGGACTTTTATTTTCACGTCATCCAGAAAGAAAAAAAATCGGTTATAAAAAGACCCCCAAAAATAAAATAAATTAATTAATTAAATAAAAATCGTTATATTATATCATAATAAATAAATAAAACAAATAATAATAAATAAAATAAAATAATAAATAATTGTCTCCCTCCAGAACAAAATGTTCATCTACCGCGGGAAGGAGTACGAGCGCTGGGAGGACTTTGAGGCCCGCCTCCTCACGCAGTTCCCCAACGCCGAGAAGATGAAGACCACCACGCCGCCCAGCGATGACATCAAAAATTCCCACGGACAGTGTATCCTCATTTCCAGCAACTCAAGCAATTCCATTGTTTTCAAAAAAAAAATCAAATGTGGTCACATTTTTCTTTGTATCACGTTCCTTGATGTGTCTGCGTGAAGACGCCCAGTGTTTCACGGTGAAACCCATCCTGGATTTACCCGCCAAATTCCAGAACAAGCCCGTGGCGGAACAAATCCTCAGGTAGGCAGGCAAGGTCAAAAATATATTTGCAACAAACCCGTATGGAGGAATACCTCAAATCCACGGCCTCGATGAATGCTTTCCAAATATGTGACTTATTTGCCATTCTTTGATGACATCGTGACCAAAAGACATTTCGTTGAAGTCGAAGGTGGACTTTGTGGACGGTTCGGGACTTTCTGACTTTGTGCATCTGCTTGCCTGATTCGCGCGCACGTCGTCGCTCGAGCGTGTAAATTCCCTTGGATATGCGAGCCGTCCGAATGCATCAGTGCGCATAATTAAAAGGGGATGTTTACCCGCGGAAACCTTTCTGCAAATACACCTGGACGTCAGCTTTTATCGCGCGGCTGCATGGCTTATTTGCCTTATTCGCTCGCACGCCATTTTGGCGTGCGCTGACCCCGGTCTCGGTCACGGCAGCGGCCAGTTTTTTCCAAAGCCGCCGTCTTTCACCTGGCTTTGTCCGAGTGCCTCGCGGGCTTCATTAGGCCGGCGGGGGGCGTTCGATTTGCTCCGTTAATAATCCGTTTATTAGATCAAGAAGTTCGCGCCACGCTTTCCCGCTCCATTTGGGTTCCTTATTAAGTGGGTTAAAAGGCGTGGCGCTCAGACGTCTGATCGGCGACTCCGTTCCGGGACGCCTTGTGTCGTTTGTGAATCTTTTTCTCCTCTCGTCTCTCTCAAAGCTTCTACACGGTAAATGAAGTCCATAAATTCCAGTATTCGCGCCCGGTGAGGAAAGGCGAGAAGGACCCGGACAACGAGTTCTCGGTAAGTATTGGATTCAGTTCCGTTCCGAGACAGATGATGACATAATAACTGAAATACTTTCTTAGCGAAAGGTCAAAAATGTATTTGCAACAAACCACGTCGAGTAATACCTCAAACTAAAGCTCTTGATGGGGGCTTTCCAGATAAGTTATTTGAATTTTGCCTCATGATGAAGTAGTAATTGAAATAATTATTTGAAAATGTTCTTTTTTTTTTTTCTTTTTTTTTTTTCTCAGGAGAGCTCAGTATTGTTCATTCGATTTGACATCATCATTGCTCTCCTTTTTTTAAAAAAAACAAACAAACAAATAAATTTAAAAAAATTAATAAATGTTTGTTTTTTTTTTTCCAAATATATATACATATATATATACATATACACACATATATATATATATATATATATATTATTTTTTTTTGTATGTGGGTGAGTATGTGTATGTGCGTGTGCGTGTGTGTGTGTGTGCGTGCGTGCGAGCGTGTGTGTATTCATCAGTTCACCTAAAGCCCATTAAAAAAAATCCCATACTAATAATATAATATAATAATAAATTGCCAAATGCAGAAACATCAATGTAAGTTATCACGATGTAGTGGCTCTCGCTAACAGACAGAATTAAGTAACCGGAATTAGGTTAAAAAATTCTATATACGTAGACCATGTTTCTATAAATTTTGATATTTGGTTTTTATTTGAGGCAGATATTTTTTCCATTAAAATGTGATTTATGAGGAGGTTAGACCATTGGTCGATATTCAGAGTTTGTTTATTTTTCCAGTTAACAAGAATTGTTTTTTTAGCGATAGTAAGGGCTACAAGTGTAGATTGAAATTGTTTATGTGGTAAGTCAGTTGTTGTTGTTAGGTCACCTAGCAAACACAAGTTTGGAGATAAAGGTATCCTACAGTCCAAAATAGCGGAAAGTTTTTCTAAGACTTTAGTCCAGAAATACATAACCGGAGTACATAACCATAAAGCATGAACATAAGTGTCTGTAGTGTTTTGTATTTGTATTTTGTATTTGAAAATGTTCTAACCTCATCAAGTAACGCCTCAAATTAAAACTCTTGAAAAATAATTTTCTTACTTGGTGCTCACCAACATTCGAAATGTTGGCCCCGCGTGTGTAATCGACAGCCTGCGTGTTTTGTTTTGCCGTTCAGAACATGTGGATCGAGCGGACCACGTACACGACGGCCTACAAGCTGCCGGGCATCCTGCGCTGGTTCGAAGTCAAGTCCGTGTGTACGGTGAGTTGTGGCTCGTCCTAATCTGATGAAGACGTCCACAGCCCCGCCGATCGACGGACGCGATGAAGCGTTCTCGACGGCCGTATTGAACGGCATCGCGAGACAACGGATGCGTCCCCCGCGCCGTTCAGCGGACGCGTTTTGGTTCGAAGCTTGTTTGCAGCGAGCAGAGCTGCACGCAAAGACAATCAAAAGCGCTCGCTTTTGTTTTGCTGGTCAAGGGCGCGCCTGCGTTTTTGTGAAAGTGACGTTTCAAACAAACACAAAAGCACTATTATGGAGAAATACAGCTTAAAAAAAAAAGAAGAAGAATTTTTTAATTGAAAACATTTTTATTGTTATGCCAACAGAATTGTTGCAAATACATAACAGTAAATGGCTCCATAATAAAAAGCCTTACTCTTTATAGGGAATGGCGTATGCTAAGCTTCATTATTTAGTTGTTTGAAAATGCAAAAATGATATCTCTAAAGAAAATAGTGTATTTCACAATACATCCCCAACCAAATATAAAAATATATTATTTAACGTTATTTAACTATAAAACAAGACCTCCCTTGAGGAAATACTGTTAAATTCATATTTATTTTAAGATTCCAAATTAACCCATTCAAACCCAAAAACGTATAAATATGTTTTATTTATATAATACTTTGTCCTGCACTGCCCAAAAACATATTTATACGTTGTTGTTTTGTTGTTGCCTGAAGAGGTCGCTTAAAGCAATGGTGGTAATTACAAAAGTATAAGAGATCAGCCAGGGCCATGTTGCGACAAACTCGCTTTTCCAGTGTTTTCCGCAAGTACAAGTTTGTGAATAATGACGAAACTTAGCTATATTAAAATGCTAATTGCTGCAAAACGAAAACGGATACAACTACACTTTTTTTTCCTGATGAAAGAAGAGACACTAATCTTTCTTTTGGTAGGTTCCATGTTTTTATATTATTATTTACAATATTGTGTGGGTCTTGCAAAATCAGTCAGAATCCAGTCAAACAGCTGGGAGCGAAGAGGATTGCTTCAGTGAAAACGGCGGGTAGTAAATGACTTCAAAATGCTCCCCTCTGCCTTTCTCTACGTGAAATAAATGTAATAACTCCCCGACACGCGTTTGTTTGTGTGCGCGCGCATGTAGGACGAAATCAGCCCGCTGGAGAACGCCGTGGAGACCATGCAGCTGGCCAACGACAAGATCAGCAGCATTGTGCAGAAGCACCTCAACGACCCCAACCTCCCCATCAACCCGCTGTCCATGCTGCTCAACGGCATCGTGGACCCCGCCGTCATGGGGGGCTTCGCCAACTACGAGAAGGTAAACACGCACGCCCACTTCCAACCCACTCGCCGACCTCTTCATGCATCTACCTGAATCTTCCACCATTTTTAACTCTTTCACTGCCAGACGTTTTCAGAAACGGGTTGTCGCCACTGTCAGCCGATTTAAGCATTTTGAGTGATCTTTCGAGGTCCACAGAAAATGTTGTGTTTGGACTATGGAAACACAAGATTGGACTCTCAGCTTTCATCACAAAAAAAAGTTTGTTTCTACCTTATTCCGTTCTTCAGTAATCAACAATAGAAAATGGTTACTTTCACCGAAATTCTCTCTTTTGAAACAAAAAACGGAGAAAAAGAGCTTTTTGTGAAACGATGTTATTTCATGCACTCTAGTGAATTGTACACTTCTTTTTGTCCATGAATGATGCCACAAACACCTAAATAGTGCTTTACTTCTGTAAAACGCTTTCACCAACAATGAAAAAGTGTTTTTTGATTGCAAAATACGTTTATTTCCATTCAACAGTGTAACAATTTGACAAAACAATTTCGCAAACTATTTACAAATGTGTGCAACTCTGGTACTACTTACAATTATGTGGATGTTTCAAATACAGTTTTTCTTTTTGTAACGCTCTCCTGCGTGCAAGGAGACGCCAGGACGCGCACAACAGTTTACTTTCACTTTCACATTGGTCCGTTTTGCGTGCAAACGTTACACTGTCTTGACGGCCTTTTTTTCCGGGGAATAAAAAGCAAGTAGCAGACTGTACACACTTCCTCCGATGAATACGCATTGGACTCGGGGCACTCTCCGTCGTCCGATCGAACGTCCGCCTGTGCGTGCTCGGTTGCGCTCCGCGTTACGACACCGTCATAGCCGCCGCGTCAGCGGTTCCAATTTCGCCGTCAAGCTCGGATTCACCTTCATCATCATCGATGATGATCATCGTCGTCATCAATGTACTATTTTAGCGTTGGTCGATGCCTTTCGTCTTGTAAGTGTAGAGCTGCTTGCAAACGCTCGCCATTGCCCGTTCCCTCCTCCATCGAGCTCCATCTAACGTCTTCTACTGCCGCGTCAAAGCTTCCCAACCACGGAGTCACCCTCATCTTCATCATCGATGATGATCATCGTCGTCAACAATGTGCTCTTACAGCGATGCTTTTGGTCTTTGAAAAAAACGGCTCGGGCGTGAGCTCCTCGCGACCGGCCGCCATTTTTCCTTTATCTTCCATTCTCATCTCCTGCTCGACGCTCTAGCTCCGCCTCTACTGACGCCCACCCGATCTTGTCAAAAGAGAGTCATCGCTGCCCTCTAGGGACCAAAAATAGTCATTAGGCACAACAGACCGGCTGGAAACTTTCACCACAGCTCCGGAAGCCTTGCCCGCACCCGTTTCAAAAAAAAATAAAAAATTGGATGACGTCTTTAGACGTCATTGGCAGTGCTCTGTAGGTTTTTACTTGACGTCTATAAACGTCAATGGCAGTGAAAGAGTTAAAAAAAAGTGCTTAGCTTTAAGCTAACGAACAATGCAAAAGAGAGTCATCGCTGCCCTCTAGGGGCCAAAAATAGTCATTAGGCACAACAGACAGACTTGAAACTTTCACCAGACATGCGGAAGGGTTTCCTCTACCCGTTTCAAAAAAAAAAAAAAAAATCATTGGATGACGTCTTTTGACGTCATTGGCAGTGAAGCGTAGGTTTTTACTTGACGTCTTTAAACGTCAGTGGCAGTGAAAGAGTTAATTGAGATTTATTTTATTTTTTTTTTTTTCAAATTGGATCTCCAACGTGTGCGAGGGCCCGCTTATATCCGCTTGCAGCTCTAAGTTAGGGCCCGAGCGGTGCCGGTTGCGAGTGTGCACAACTGCTGAACGTGCGTCCTCCCTCCGCAGGCCTTCTTCAACGACAAGTACACGCACGAGCATCCGGAAGACCAAGACAAGCTCGACCAGCTCAAGGACCTCATCGCCTGGCAGGTGCGACTCCAACAACCCGCTGGGAAACACAGTTCGGATCGATCAGGATATGTCTTGAAAGATCGGTCAACTTTTTTTAACCAAGCTGTCAATAAGGGGAACGACGAGCAATGAATCATTTGGGTCCGAGTTTGTTTTGAAAAAGGCCTGGTGCATGAATTCTTGTTTTGCATCTTCCCCCCCCCCCCCTTCCGCCACTTTGCTAATTGAAGTCTCCACGTGACGCCGCGACCAAAGTTGGGCGTCGCGCTGAAAGCTCCTCAACCTTGAGCGAGCGTCGACGACACGCGCCACAAATAGCTGCCGCCTTTCTGCGCGCACGAGCGTGTTGCCATGCCGCCGCTCGGGCGCACTCAATCATCCTCCATCACGCTCAGCTCTATAAAAAGAACGCCGGCGGGTATCCTGGGAGACGGGAATCCTGCCGCACGGCGGCTCCGTGTCTCCCGCTTCTCGCGCCACCACCCCGCAGCGTGTTTGTCTTGGTGTCCTTCTCAGGACGAGGTTGTCCTTCCAAACCTCGCCGTTCCCGTGATGATGAAAGTGCACAGACTGAGGGGAAATCCCCACAGCTTGTTGATCTGATCTCAGAATGTGGGTTGTCTTTATTTTAAATCGTTTTTAAATTGCAAAAAAAAAAAAAGGAAGATTTTTTTGTTGTTGTATTTATTATTTTAAAACACAAAAATAATTGCACAAATAATTCTAATTTCTGAAAAACTATATTGGGAAAAAAGTAGGTCAGAAATAATATAACATCTTTTTTATATATTTAAAGTGAATTTGGGGGCAGCTCAATTTTAACACATTTTGTGTTTTGTTTTTATGATTACATTTTTTAATTGAAAAACATGTTTTTTGGGAGGGAGAAAAAATACGCAAAAAAATATTTAATTTGGGGAGAAAAATATTTGAAGAATTTAGCCCTTTTTCAAATATTTTTTGTAAATTTGTGCAATTTATAAAAACATAATAAAATGTATTTTTTTTAAATCAGGAAAACTTTTTTGAAAATTTATGAAAATGTTCATATTTTGGAAGAAAATTAAATAATGAAACTAGACTTCATAAAACTTATTATTTTATTTAAAAAAATTATAAAAAAAAGTAATTTGATTTATTTTTGGAAAATATTTGAATTATTATTTTTTCCAATATTTGAAACGACTTTGGTGGATTTAAACCAAGATTTTGTACTAATTACACGGACATGCAGAAACATGGCCTGATGAAGTTGAAGGATGTTGTGGTGTTGGGTGGGGGGTCCCGGCAGATCCCGCACCTGGCCGAGGGCGTGCGCATCCACGGCGAGAAGGTGACAGAGGCGCTGAGGCCTTTCCACGAGCGTCTGGAGGCCTGCTTCAGGCAGCTCAGGGAGAAGGTGGAGAAACAGTACGGCGTCAAGACGCTGGTGAGTTTGGAGCACATCCTTCTGCCTTTCAAATAACATGATCAAGATTCATATTTTTTTACTTGAAATTATTAGGAACTTCTACACAGTAATGAACATAAATGAATACCTCTCAGCCAAAGCTGATGTAAGTAAATAGTAATAATAAAAGTGTAATGAGACATTCAGCCGCAAGTGCCTGGAAAATACAATAGACAACAGTGCCACCCTCAGGCAAAAAGAGGCAACTGCACAACAAAGTCATCTTTAACTGTACTGTTGCCGCATGCAATGCTTTCCATATCTTTTTTTTTTAAACATAACTTAATGGAATAAAGGGATAACAGATTTTTTTTTTTTCTTTCTGAATGTTTTGTGACCCCAGCCAGCGGCGAACGAGCGTCGCGGTTCTCGTCCTCACTCGATGGTCCGTTCCTTCACCATGCCGTCGTCGCAGCGGCCTCTGTCGGTGGCCTCCGTCAACTCCGTCTCTTCCGACAACTCGCCCTCCAGGCCGGGATCCGACGGGTAACTAGCTCCAAAGTACCGGCACGCCTCCATGGAGTCGCTCCTCGGTCTGTGTGGGAATTCTTTAATTCACCACCTGAGGGCACTATTGAATTTGAATTTTTTTTTGGAGGTGTCAAAATTAGTATGTTAATTTTGAGTTAATTTAAAGTTCCTTTAACGCCACAATTTTTTTTACGTGCAATTAATGACCGCCTCTTACTTGGAAAGCCTGTACTGGGGGGAATTCCAGTCGCAATGCAGCAGAAACGTCCACGTCAAAATTTTGCAGTAATAATGCATATATTTGTGGAGACTGGGGTCAAGTTGTATTTTACAATTTTGAAAATGTGCAAAATTTCACAGGTTACTTCGTGCTAAAGATTATATAGCTCTTAATATGAAATAAAAAATGTCTTACAAATGCAATTATGCCATCTAGTGGCAGAAAAATTACCTCAACACAAATCCATATCACATTTGTTTTTTACAGTACATCATTTTAATTTTAACTTAATTTTATGACTCATTATGAAATTACTTTATCAGTGACAAAAAGATGCAGCCATATTTCTATTAGTTTAACATTTTTTCCCACTTTTATGTTAACAAGAGTATGAAAACTTTTTTTTTTTAAATGTATTGTACATTTTATTGTACATTTACAACAGATATAAAATTTGCGATTAATCGTTAGTTAACTATTGAAGTTATGCAATTAACTACGATTAAAAAATGTAATCGCCTGACACCCGTAAAAAAAAAAAAAAAAGAATAAATTAATTAATTAATTAAAAAAATAATACTAACTATACTATTTAACTCATGCGATTAACTAGATTAAACATTTTTAACGCCTGACACCCCTAAGTTTTTTGGGGGGTGCGGTCCTACAAGAAGATACCTAGTGATGTTTTTTTTCTTCTTTTTCCCCCTGTTTTGCATTGTTCCAGTTTTGCCCTGGAGCCTCTCCTCCCCAAGAAGCTGCACACCAAGTCCCAGGACAAGCTGGACCGCGACGAGCCCGAGCGCGAGCGTCGGGACAAGAAGAAGGAGAAGCGGAACAGCAAGCACCAGGAGATCTTCGACAAGGAGATGAAGACCACCGAGATCCCGCTGCAGCCCGCCGAGGCCGTCATACTTTCCGAGACGGTACGGAGACGCTGCCTTTGCTTTGGATTGGTCGCTGCGGGTCAAATTTGACAGCGGGAAAATATCAGAAATGAGAAGAGTGTCGTTAACAACCCTGCCAAATTCAAATGGTTCAAAAAAATGGCAGTGGGACGTTGTGGGCGTGGCTGCTAAATCCATTGAAATCACACTCTGAATTTGCGGCTTGTCGATGTCCGATGCATTTCTCATGTGATCTTGCAGATCAGCCCGCTGAGGCCTCAGAGGCCGCGGAGTCAGGTGCTCAGCCAGATCGTCGGAGACCGTCGCCTCTCCGTGTCGCCGGGGCCGCCGGCGACCACGTCCTTGTCCAACTTGTCGTCCAACTCGTCTTCCTCGCCGGGGCCGCCGCCCATCACGCCCCGCAGCAAACTCTCCTTCAGCCTGCACGCCGTCTCCAGTCAGTTGGATTTGACTTTTTGTCATAAAAACAAACAAACATCTAAATACGTTTTTGGGACTATGTTAATATTTAAAATAGAACGTTTTTATACGTTTTTGGGAGCAAATGAGAAATTGCGCTGGTGTGCTTTGTGGTCAGATGTGGAGCTGAACGGGGTTGGCAGTGGCGACAAGGCGGAAGTCCCGCCTCCGCTTCCCGTCAAAGGCAGCACGGCCGATTACGGCAACCTGCTGGATAATCAAGACCTGAGCGCACCCACAACGCCGCCGCCGCATCAACCGGTTTGTACGCCGTCCTCACTCACGAAAAAAGTTATTATTTCTGGTTCCAATTTGAAGGTAATCGGGTTTTTTTTGTTTTTTTTTTAATGATGGTTAACGTTAGAAAATGAAGAGGCTAATTTTGAGAACATTTTTCAAGTTGTATTTGTGAGCGTTGCAAAATATTCGTTTGTTAATTTGTGTTGCTTGTGTTTGCGGCGTAGCATTTACCGCCGCCGCTGCCTAGCAAGACGCCGCCGCCGCCGCCTCCCAAGACCACCAGGAAGCAGACGTCTATCGATTCGGGAATTGTACAATAACAACCGAGAGCAGCACAAAAATGCCCCCCCTCCCCCTCCCCCCCACCTGACCCCCAACACGCACACTCAAAGATGCACACATTCCCAGCACTCCTCAGCCACGTTGACAAGATGAATACCTCATTGCAGTCCTTTTGAGTTTTGGAGTCATCGAGACATCATCAACTTCAAAGTCCCACAACATCTGTACAGAGGTTTGTACATATGATTTTATTTTGTACGTGTTTGTTTGTATTAACGCATTATTCCACCACACGAGGCATTTTTGCAACACAAGAAACAAGCCAAAAACAAACAAAAAAAAATGGGCTGCAGCGTTACTTTTTCTGTTGAGAAGTTTGGCGTGCGCAAAAGCGGCTTTTAAAGCGTGCGTATGACGTTCAAAAAAAAACGAACTGCTCTAAATTCACTACTGACACAACTTCTGAATAAACATTCACAGTGTTTGGATTTTTCAAGCAAAACATGTCTGCTGCCTCTTTATTTTTGTTACTTGCCTAAACACCACTTTCTACTCTAATGTCGATTTGCCTTTTTTTTTTTTTTTTAGTTGATTGCCATTTTATATTTGTGACACGACACTGTGGTAGGTATGTACATGCTTTGCTCACTCAGGGCCTGGACCGCTTTTCTCTCATCACTGAAAAAATGAATTCACACATTTATCAAGATATTTTGCAGAGGAACTTGACGCCGTCTGTCCCAGAGAACAGAAGAAAATGTGTGTTCCAGAAGCGGCCCAGTCGTCTTTTTTCCTCCAATTCTAGGTGACTAAATCTTGCCTTACACTGCCACAAAAATTGCACATGCCCACGGGATGCATTTTTAACCAAACAAAATGGCTCGGTCGGAACTAACTGTTGTTTAATGTCCATCAATGAGCAGTTTCTGTTGACAAAACAGGTTGTAAAAGGTAAGAGGTGTCAGATTGTTATTGCTCTCAAGTGTCAAGTTTGCTAATGACTCGTTAGCCCCAATTAGCATTTAACACACACACCGCATCAGCCTGTTATTACTTTGTACTAGCAGGGGGGGGGGGGGGGGGCAAGGGGGGCTTAAGTTTGTGTTGTGGCCTGTTTGACATCCGTCACGTTATTTTGGACTTTTCCCTTCAGGGGGAAAAAAATACAATTGTGTATGTTTAAGGGTACCCTTGACACAGCAAGCTAGCTCTACATCTTCATTTGCTGACACCCATGTCACTCACCAGTCCAGGCCCTGCCTTTTTAAAGCCACACACACCTAAAAGTCACCAATACTAAAATAGTACATAAGGATGATGACCCCCCCCCAAGTGGACAAAGATAATACCTGCACCTCACATGCACGTTATTGTATTTAAAGGGATACTTGACTCATTGAGACATTTTCAGTAGTGAAAAGTTCATCATTTAAACGACCAATCATTCATGGCTCACCTGTTTTCCAGGTTTGGTTAGTAAATTAAGCCATGATTGGTCGTTACCGACTTCCTCATATGGATACAATTCAAATTGTTTTAACACTTAACATAAATGTAATTGTTTGAATATATGACTGAAGCAATCAATCAATTTGAATGACCATTCAGTTCATTTGTTATTGGTGCCGTAAACAAGCAGTAAAAGTTCAGCAACTAAAAAAAACAAACCAAAAAAAAAAAACGAATAACCATATCTGCATAGTTTTATTTATTAAGACCTTAATGTAAATGTGTTTAACTTATATTTGTATGTTAGGTATATTATTTTGCATTTTATTTGTCATAATTGAATTGAATTTTTATCAGTGCTTGAAATGAAAGTGCAATTGCAAAAAAAAAAAACATTTTTTTTTGTCATGATCTAATTTTATTGCTATTGGTGCTGTTACTAAAAATTCGGCAAATTATAAAAAAAATTAATAAGGCAAATTATAATTTTTAAGTTTTTTAAAATTATTATTATTATTTAGTATTAATTTTGGGGGATAATAAGTAAACAGAAAATCTGAAGTAAATAAAAACTGATGAAATGAGAAGAGAGCCAATTTGTACAAGGTGTCAATTAAAAGCACTTTTATTTAGCATGTTTGTCTGAGTGCAGAGGATGCAGAGGAAAGGGTTCGATGGAGGCAACTGATTTCGCTGTGGCGACCCTGAAGGGAAAAAGCCCAAAGCGAAAGAAGAACTTTGAAAATGACGTCATTATATTGGCTCCACTTTGTCGCCTTGAGAAAAAAACAAAGTTAAGGGGAAAAAAAGTGAGGCTCCTTGTGCTAAAAGAAGATGGTATCATCATAAAATGTAGATGTGTTGGTGCTCATTGAAAGGCAGATTGGGCTCGATTGAAAAAGAGGTGTGACCGACCCCCTCTCAAAAAAAAAAAAAAAAAAAAATCTCCCGGGGGCTCCACCTGGCCCCTTGCCTATAAATACGCCTCGCTCGTCCGGATGGGAGTTCAGTTGAGTCGGGAGCGCTTGGACGGTCGTGCGTTGCGTTTTTCTTTGGTGTGGATTATGAACGCGTTTGGAGCGCAGCAAGCCTCCTGCCAGCAGAGCAGCAGCGGCGGCGGCCACCCCGCACATGACCTCCTGGACATGGCCGTGTACTGCACTGACAACTACGGCGTCTACCAGCACCAGAACCTCCACCACCTCCATCACCCCCAGAGACCCCCCAACCACCCCTCCGGCTACGGCTTGAGCGACTACGCCGCCCCGCCCACCAACCCCTACCTGTGGCTCAACAACTCCCCCGCCTCGTCCTACCTGCACGCCGGCGCAGGAGGCGGCGGCGGCGGCGGCGGGGGCTCCACCTCCACCTCCAGCTACCTCCAGTCGGCCGGTTACGGTTACGGCTCCGGCGGCCAGCGGCAGCTCTTGGCGGCGCCCGGCGGGCTGGGAGGCGCCGACCTGGGCTGGTTGTCCATTTCCGGCCAGCAGGAGCTCTTCAAGATGGTCCGGCCTCCGTACTCGTACTCGGCGTTGATCGCCATGGCCATCCAGAACGCGCAGGACAAGAAGCTGACCCTGAGTCAAATCTACCAGTACGTGGCCGAAAACTTTCCGTTTTACAAGAAGAGCAAAGCCGGCTGGCAGAACTCCATCCGGCACAATTTGTCCCTCAACGACTGCTTCAAGAAGGTGGCCCGGGATGAGGATGACCCCGGTGGGTGCCGCTCGCTTTGACGCGTTTATTTAAACCGTAAAAAGTGTACATACAATACATTTATATTTTAAAATCTATAGGTTAATAAAATTACCTCGTTTTATAATGGACTTAATGAACGAGCGCGCGCAGCTAATTCTAGTTTGCTAGCTTACATTTACAACTCAAAACTTATTTCTAACCGATTCTGTTTACTTTTTAAAAAAACAAAACAAATTCCAGGCAAGGGCAACTACTGGACGCTGGACCCCAACTGCGAGAAAATGTTCGACAACGGCAACTTTCGACGCAAGCGGAAGAGGCGAGCCGACGTGAGCACCGCGGCCGAGAAGCCCGACGCGGACGCCCAGCACAAGCTCTCGGACACCGCCAGCATGCTGAGCTCGTCCCCGCCCAGCTTGCGCGCTTCGCCGGCCTCGCCCGAGCCGCGCTCGTCCCCGCCCACCTCGGCCGATCACAGTCCGTGCTTCGCCGGCTTCGTGTCCGGCGTCAACACGCTGCTGGCGGCCGGAGTCGAGGCCTCGTCCGCCAGGGCCCCCGAGCGGGACTCGGGCACGGAGTCGTCCCAAGGCCGCGAGGGCATGTCCGGACTGGGCTTGGGCTCCTACTCGCCCTCCTTCCTCTCGGACAGCAGAATGAACTACTACAATCTCAGCAATCACTTCACTGTCAACAACCTCATTTACAGCCGGGAAGGAACTGAAGTTTAATGTGGATTCGTCTGAAAATGTGACTAATTTATCTCATTTAAAGTAGCCAAGTGTATTTTTGTTTTTGCTTTTATATAAATAAATGTGTATATATGTATGTATATATATATATAAACTTCCACAAATCCTGTTGAGGAAGGGAAATGTACACAAATTATTTTTATAAGAAAAGTGACATGTGTTTTGTGTTTTATTTAAACTCACATTGACGTTTGAATAAAAGCCCTTTTTTTTATTACATTCACACTTCTCTTTTTTATTTTATTACTCTCATAATTCACACGCTCCCTTTTATGCCCAGCCCAAATAAAGCCCCCATCCAAAATCTTTATAAAAAAAAATAAAAAATCCTGCCAGGATGTCTACAGTCAAGTGGCTGTAAGTCATCAAAGTGTGTAAAACTAGAGACATTTTCCGCCTGTCACCCCCAATCGGCCTTTTCAGCCCTTCCCGGTTCACAAGTTCAGCTTTTTGTCTGTTGCCCGTTTCACGTGGACCTTGTGGGGAATATTTGCACCTGCCCCCCCCCCCCCCCCCACACCCCCCACCCAACCCCACCCGGCTGCTCCTGAGCGTCACACACGAAGCCTGCTTACTCCTTTACGGAAGAGCGTGCGACAATATGGACTCAAAAGTCCTGCAAAGTGGAGGAAACGCCTCTAATTGAGTCCGCTGCTGCGCTGCGTGAAAGGGAGAATGAATTTGCCAAGCACAAAGGCCACTTGGCATCGGGAGCGCTCCCCTCCTGGGCTTGCGCTGAAAATGCTGCCATCTGAAGATGTGGGAACGAAGCAGGCGGGCCCTCGCTCCCACCCGGGACGGGGCACATTTTGCGCCATTATCTGGAAACAAAGCAAAAGGTCGGACAGCATTCCCCAAATTCGCACCCAGGAAATGTTTATTAGTTTTCATCTTGTCTCCTCGTATTTGTGTGTTTTAACTTGAATGTGTTATGTGAAGGGAAAATAAATACAGCGCAGAGAAAAGTGTTGTTGGCAACCCTAACCCTGCTCAACTGAACAATCAAAAAGCGCACGTCTTTCTTAGGCCTCCACATGATGACATGTTTGGGTCACCAAAACTGATGGTTGGAAAATCGTCCACCGGGTCCTCGTGGGGCTTTTCTACAATGCGACAACGAGGCGCTCTAAAGTCCCAGTCTACACCCTGGCTGTCAAGTTAGTACTCCTTGTCTTTTTGTCTTTTTTGCATGACGTGCAACACTCATGATGTACAACGAGGCGCTCTAAAGTGGCCATGCTAGTGCAAAGCCCTTGTCCACATACTGGCTGTCTCGTTGGAATTTCAACTTAAAAAAAAAAAAAAACTCCTTCTTCAGTCTTCTCTCCGTGACGTGTGCACACTCTTTGTCAACAACGAGGCACTCTAAAGTGGCCATGCTAGTGCAAAGCCCTTGTCCACATACTGGCTGTCTCGTTGGAATTTCAACTTAAAAAAAAAAAAAAAAACCTTGTTCTTCAGTCTTCTCTCCGTGACGCGTGCACACTCTTTGTCAACAACGAGGCACTCTAAAGTGGGCATGCTAGCACGGAGCACCAGTCCACACATCGGCTGTCAAATTTACTCTTTAAAAAAAAAAAAGTATTTTCTGTGCGACTTTCACAAGGCGCTCTAAGGCAGCCACGTCCACACACTGGTGGTCAAGTTTGACCCATTTGCCTTTCTCTCCGCGACTTGCGTGCACTCAGTGCTGACAATGAGGCACTCTAAAGGCCGAAATGCATCACTAAGCTTCATTTTAGCCACGGCCGCAAAATGAGAAAACCTGATATATTCCTTGAAGGTTTGAAGACGATGCATTGAAAGTACGACCGGTACGGAAGTGGAAAGTAGTAATTCGGCTGTGATCTCGTTTTGTTTTCATTGATGTGATTAAAGCGATTTCTGGCACGCACGCACTAAGCCGTACATGTTGCGTTGAAGACATGACGACAGCTCCAGCACCAGGCAACATCTGTAATATATGTTTGACTGCAGGGGGGGGTTGGGGGTCTTGCGTGAGTGACAGGTGCGGAGAATGTCCATTAATGGGCGTGACCTGATTGGGTTTCATCACGCCGCTTCATCCAACCATCGTAAAATGGATGCAGCCCCACTTTTTTCTTTTTTTTACTTTGTTTCGATAGGTGAAGGGAGGGGGTGGGGGCGGCCAGAAAATTCAGTTCAAATAGGAAAATACTTACATTGTGAGACAATTATATTTAAGATACAACAACAAAAATGTCAGGAAAAGCCTACTAGATCATCAGAACTTGATTTGGTGCTCATCTTTTATTGGATACAGGTGTGTGCTGACTTTTGGTTTGAGTTTTGACTTTGAGGTTGGTTTATTCAGAACACTTTTTATACAGACAAGGGTGTGCACACTTATGCAAACACATCATCTCATTTGTTTATTTTTATGTACCCTTGCTAACATGTTTTTATAAATAAAGTTGTGCAGGTGGAAAACAATTTATAAGTGCAAGGTTTGACAACTAATTGATTTTCAAATAAATTGTCATCCAATCTAATTGGTTTTCTGTGAACACACATTAGAAGGTTCATGCGGGGGGGGGGGGGGGGGTTGTTTCCGTGGTGACAGCTCACAGCTTGAAGCACCTGCACGCTGTCATTGCCTGCTCGTCACAGACAGGAAGTGGTGACAGATGATACAGGAAGTAGCTGCCCATCAGGGTGAGGGGGGGGGGGGGGGGCTGCTGCACACATTTGAGTACGTTGAACAACGATGTGGAGTTTCACCTGCTCACATGCTGCAGTGAGCGTGCGTGTGCGTGTGTGCGTGTGTGTGTGTGTGCGTGATCCCCCCCAGGAGCCCCCTTCACCCCCCACACCATCAAAACAAAACTCCCCCCGGGCCCTAATGAGACCCCCTACCTGCTCGTCTATTATGAAGGATGCATACCAATAGAGAGACAGCAGAGGGGAGACAGACTCGGGCTCAACAGATCTGCCCCCCCCCCCACTACAACCAGCACCCCCCCCCCCCCACACACACACACACTTCGCTCTAAACTAGTATATTTTTTAAATTTCTTTTCTTTTCTTGATCACGTTTGGCCACAAAAAAAAAATGGACAGTGGCCGCTGATTGGCCCCCGGATCGCCGTTTGAACCCCCTTAGACTAAAAGCATCAAACGCACCCTCGCAGGGAAGACGACCCCCCCCCCCCCCCCCCCCAACCGTCAACATTTGACCTTGGGTCCTTGTAAGCTGCCGATGATCTGGGGGCTCAAGGCCGTAAATGATAGCCTTTCAACAGGCACCACCCCCCGCCACCACCCCCACCCGCTTTAAAATGCTCCTTTTGTGTTGGCCCCGCCCCCTAAAAATGCTTCAGTCCACTTCAAAGCCCCTTGAATCACTTCTAAGTAACACACCTGGATTAGCGTGTGTATTTATGTGTGTCATTTGTCCTGTGTGTGTATGAATTTCTTCAGATGGCACAATTAGTAAACAACCCCCCCCCCCCCCCCCCCAATAGAATTTTTTTTGAAAAAGGCGCGAATGATGATTTTGTCCTTCTTCTATTCCACCGAATGAAGCTTAAATCGCGAGCTGGCTCTTGTCATTATGCTAATGGCACTTGTGACCCGCGATCGCATGACAATGGCGGTGGTGGTGGGGGATCGAGGGCCGGGGGCGGGCGTCGATACTGTGATGCGGTCTTGGACTGGGCTCACATGTGACGTATCGCGTCCGTTGGGCCAGAGCGATGGGCCGGGACACGTCCACTGGAAAGGGGATTTGTCCTGGGGGGCAAAGGTCTTACACAAACCCGGCAACATTTAAACGCACCCCCTGATTCCCTCTGATAAAGCAACACATGATCAAAAATCAAAATTGTAAGCTGAATTTAGATCAGCAATTCAGAGTAAGAATAAAAAAAATAAAAAATGGCTTAAGTGAATTTAACCAAGTAAATGTTGTGTCTTCCTACCTACCGCTAGATCGTTGGCGCACCCCCCCCCCCCCCCGCCCCTCACAATAAAATGAAATTAGTTAAGCCTTCAGTCTCATAAAGCAACAGCATGATGAGATTTCTTGTTTTAATAAAGCTGACAGCATAATAGCCCGATGTCTCATTCCGTGCGTCCTGCCACTATATTTAAGCGTTCAACTCTGGCGCACCTTTCATGAAGAGCACAATCTACAATAATGACAAGGCGGCGGCGGCGGCGGCGATGCACCACATAATGACGCAATCACCTTGCCGGCAAATTAAAGTCGAGCCTGCGCAGGGTCCGTCTGTGGCCTGGAACGGAACGTCCACGGCATGACCAGAATTAACTTCAGAAGGTCTTTCCCAAACACTATATAATAAAATTGGTGCACCCCTCTTTTCTACTGCACACTTCCCCAAATCATTTAAAAAGCAACATTTCCAACAAACAAACAAAAAAAGCTTTTTTTTTTTTCTTAATTTTTATAAGCCACGCACACCCTCCAACATCACTGACAGAATTTGCGCACCACCCACACAACAAAAAAATAAATAAAAAGAAAAATTAACAAATTCTATTGTTTTGCCCCCCCCCCTGAAAAAAAAAATACTTTGCATAATTTCACCTCGCACCACCTTCAACATCTACGACAGAGTTGGCGCACCCCTCCCTCCCGCACAAAAAAATTGTGACACAATTTCAAAGAATGTTTTTTTTTTTTATCAAGCAGCGACCCCCCCCCCCCCAAAAAAAAAAGATCACATACCCCCTTCAACATCCCTGACAGAATTGGCGCACCACCTACAAAATACAAAATAAAAATTGAAAAACAAATTGTTGAAATCAGTCTTTTTCTGGGGGGAAATCACCTTAAACGTCTATGACAGAGTTGGCGCACCCCTCTCTCCCGCACAAAAAAATTGTAGAATAGACACAATTTCAAAGAGTGTTTTTTTTTTTTTATCAAGCAGCCCCCCCACCCCCAAAAAAGATCACATACCCCCTTCAACATCCCTGACAGAATTGGCGCACCACCTACAAAATACTAAATAAAATTTGAAAAACAAATAAAATTGTAAACAAATTGTTGAAATCAGTCTTTTTCTGGGGGAAAATCACCTTAAACGTCTATGACAGAGTTGGCGCACCCCTCTCTCCCACACAAAAAAATTGTAGAATAGACACAATTTCAAAGAGTGTTTTTTTTTTATCAAGCAGCCCCCCCACCCCCAAAAAAGATCACATACCCCCTTCAACATCACTGACAGAATTCGCGCACCACCCACACAACAAAAAAATAAATAAAAAGAAAAATTAACAAATTCTATTGTTTTGCCCCCCCCCCCTGAAAAAAAATACTTTGCATAATTTCACCTCGCACCACCTTCAACATCTACGACAGCGCACCCCTCCCTCTCGCACAAAAAAAATTGTGACACAATTCCAAAGAATGTTTTTTTTTTTTTATTCAAGCAGTGACCCCCCCCCCCAAAAAAAAAAAGATCACATACCCCCTTCAACATCCCTGACAGAATTGGCGCACCACCTACAAAATACTAAATAAAAATTGAAAAACAAATTGTTGATATCAGTCTTTTTCTGGGGGAACATCACCTTAAACGTCTACGACAGAGTTGGCGCACCCCCTCCTCTGCAGGAAACAACAAAAAATGTGGGAAAATGAACAAAATAAAAAATAAAAAATTAATCCTTTTTTCCTAAACTTTTCACCAAACACCCCGTCAACATTCTTGACCAGAATTGGCGCACCCCCCCCCCCCCCCCCGTCCCTCACGGATTTCCTTGACTTTTGTATCTTTCTAATTCTGCTCTCTTTTCTTCCTGCAGATTCCGCGGCGTGCCGCGCTTGAATTGGGTGCGAACGTCAGCATTTCTGCGCCGAGCCGTTGTGTCACACTTAACGGATTTGCAACGCTTTTGGGGACGAGGCAAAGCGCCGCCGCGTGAATATACGAGGTAAGAGCAACGCTTTTATCGGAAGAGACGGACGGCGTCGCGCCGCGGCCCACAAAAGCCGGCAGGGGGTGGTACGGATGTATTACACGTTTTGACAGCGTTGACGTCTGCGCGGCCGTATTTCACGCCGTCACGCTCACCTGGACTTGACGTTTTGCGTCTGCACGCGTTCCGGTAGCAAAGACGCGGCGGGATAAATCACGGCCGATGAGCACCACTCAACACGTTCCCATACGGCTCCGGTTTTATGGCGCCTCCTCGGGTTTTTCCTTTCGGGACGGATGGATGAGAAAGGAGAATCTTTGTAGGACGCCTTTTTCAAACGTCACTCTCACCGAATTGTCTTTTTTTGAAAGCGGAAAATTGGCGGTGGTACGCCGGATGAGTGGTTACAACATTGCGGCTAAATTCTGGATTTCATTTTGTAACATTACCACTTATACATTTTTAAAAGTATTTTAAAGAGCAATTGTCATTGGATAAATATTTGTAAAAGTACATGTTTTTCCGTAAAACAAAAAACTACTTTTTTCTGATCATGTCTTTCAAGTAAAAAAAGTTTACAATTTTAACTTAAACCTTTCTCGATAAATTTTGACTTGTGTAATAGTTGGAATTTAACTTTTACTTGTAAAATTAAGTTTTTTTTTTAGAGATAACTTTTTTTATTGAATATTTTTTTGCATTTTTTTTCCTGCTTTCTCTTTTATTTTCTTAATTTTATTTCTACCTTCTCAAGTTTACTTTTCCACAGAAAAAAAGCAAGACAAAAAAAATTTTTTTTTTATTATTATTACCACTTTACCATTTCAAAAATATATATATTTTTTATGATAATTCTTCTTGTTTTAAATATTTGTTAACTTCTGACTTTAAATGTCCACTTTTGTGTCAACTGTCTGTTTACTTTTCCTCAAATAATTGCAAAAAAAAACATTTTATTGAATTCGGACTCGTGTAAAAGTTTTACTTTACCACTTAAATATTTCAAAAATATTTTTCGAAATAACAATTGCAAAATTCTTTTTTTCTCTCTCTTTTTTCCCTCTTTTTTTTCCTCGGTCCCATTTCAAATATTTGTTCAATTCTGACTAGGATTGGATTGTATCAACTTTTCTGTCAAATAAAACAAGTTAACTTTTCCAAAAAGGTTTTTTTTGAAAAACCGATTCACGTTCACGTAATCATAAAAATGCTTGCAAAACGTATTCTATGAAAGAAATACTACCTTTTTAAAAATGTGTTCAACTCTGAATTTATTTTTGATGATATTAATGCCTTTTACGTCAAATGACTGTCGACTTTTCCTCGAAAAATGACAAAGATTTTTATTGTGGCTTTTATCTGTATATTTCCAAACATTTTTTCAAGATCACATTCACATAAATAAACAAAAATGAAAATAGTTGAAAACAATTTTGTTGCTAAAAGTAACTATTTTTTATTTCCCCCCCACAACTTTTGCGTATTTCTTTTCCTGATATGTGTCCTTCTTGTCCACTGAAAATGTCGCATCTTTTCAAACTTTTTGCCCTTCGGCGCCACACTTCCACATTTTAGCACGTCCGAAAAGGCACGACGGCTCTTACTGCCTGGGAAGTCATCAGTGGGTGGGGGTGGGGGGGGGGGTGGCAAAACTGGACTAAGTCCTGGAGGAATTTCCTCCCTGGGGGCTCCCTGAGTGATGTCCGTCTCCTCCCAGTCCATCACAACTGAAACTGGATCGCTTGACACTCGCTCGCTTAAGTGACTTCAATTCCTGGCAATCCTGCGCCGCTTCACAGGAACTTCTGACATTCTTCAATTTGGACCACAACGAGGGGCCACAATATCCGGAATTAAAAAAAAAAAACATAGTCTTTTCTTTCTCTTTATTTCTCTTAAGTCAAATTGACACATTTAAAAGTCGAATAAAGTTTACATTTTGTTACGAGATGGATGGATGAGGAAAACAACCTTTTTTAATTAAATAGTTTGGCGATTTATTGTATTTATTTTATGATATCATGTGAATGAGAGAATATGGCTGTATTGTAGTCCTTTCATTTCATTTGATTTATTTTTTTTGTATTTTTTTTCATAGCGTATAATCATTTTCGTTTTTTAATTGCTCTTATTTGATCTAATATATTTTTAGGCAATTGCATTACTGTGGTAGGAAGAAGCCCCCCCCCCCGCCCCCCCTTCAACATCACTGACAGATTTTGCGCACCACTTGCACAACGAAAAATAAATAAAAAGAAAAATTAAACAATCTTTCGGCAAAATATTCAATTGTTTTGTTCCCCCCAAAATAAAACAATGAATAAATACATAATTTCATCATGCACCACCTTCAAAATCTACAACAGAGTTGGCGCACCACTCTGTTATTTTGTTTAATATTTCATAAAGTTAATGAGGAACCTTTTTTTTTTTAATCAATATAATTTTATTTACTATAAACCACAACAAATCTGCAATAATATGACTCATTCTTCACAGAAGATAAAGAATCTATGCTTGTGAGTATGATTGTGTGCTCTGCCTGCATGTGCTGCGTTTGTTCGTTTGCGTTGTGTTGTTAGCATTAAGCTAGCAGAGCTTTGTAAGTGAGGTGCAAGTCATGCTAGCGCCGAGCGTCGCTTTGACTTTTTGTAAAGGAAGGAAGGAAGGGCTTAGATAAGGCTGTCTTCACCCCGTGCGTCACCTCATCACCTCGCCGTCGGGTGTCAGCGACAGACGGAAGAGGCGACTTGGGCCGCCAGGGAACCGACACCGGGTGGGGGGGGGGGGTTTAACGCTGCCGACGTGCACTTAGCGTACCAGCAGCCGGAGCCGACGCGTAGCGGGGCAAAGGCGGGGGTGGGGGTGGGGAGGGGGAGGGGGTGTAGTCGCTCACCCCGGGGCGACACTCCGGCCTCCGCCTCGGCCCCTCCATTGTCATCAGGCCCGACTCTTCATCCGCCGCGCTTCCTGCCGCCGCATTCTTCTTCCCTCCGAGCAGCGGCGCGGGGACGAGGGCTAACTTCTAACCGGGTGAGCGCCCCGTGTCAAGGGTGATGTATGGAGCGCGGTAACACGACGCCTCGGATCCTGACCGAGGGGCCGCGTGGCGCGCCGACACAGAACCACATTGGAGACATTTTGAAATCCTTCCTCGGTCACCAAAAATGCTGCAGTGTGCATGCCAGGCCACTAGTTGGCGATATGTTTACGAGAGGCTCGTCACGTGGATTTTTCTAGATATTGCTGATTTAATTTTTTAAATAATTTAAACAGCACCACAACATAATTCAACCCCCGCATTAGAAAATACTATTTACAAAAATGTGTCCTTTTTTTCTAAAAATTAAATTTAATTAAATTTGTGCTTCAAAAAGTGAAAAAATTATCTTGGCAAAAAAAGTTGTTGTTTTTCCTGAAATAATTTCCCACAAAAAAATTTGCTTTTTTAAATTTTATTTTTGCATTTCTTGGAAAAAAAAATGTCAACAGCCATAATAAATACATTAAAAAATATTCCTTAAAAACATGCACTTTCTAACTTTCAAACTAAAAATCACCTTCTTTTTTCATCGATTTTATTATTATTTTTTTATTATCTTCAATATTTATTTTATTTTTACGTTAAGCTATAAATTGTATGTGACAAAGTATTATCATTAATATTTCTTTTTTTATTTATGTTAAGTTATAAATTGTATGTGGAAAAAGTTAAAAAGAAGAAAAAAAAGCATACTTGTGAACGAGTTCTTTAACTTAGCAGTTTTTCAAAATACGAGTCCAGCTTGTATTTGGACTCACATTCCAAGTGCGCCTTTTCCCCCCCAAATGACTTTCTTCATGCTTGTGATTGTAAGTGGACTCCCTCGATTGTGCCTGTAGCGCCACCTGCTGCTCTGGCATGCACTTGACAGCCCCCTCGGCGTTCTGCTCTTATGTAACGGGCCACTTTTAAACCAATCCGCAATCATTTGACTTTTAAATTGGGAGGGGTGGCACTTGGGGCGCGGGGGAATAGGGGGGGGGGGGGTTGTCGGCAAGGCGGGGGTCCGCCGCGTCTGACTAATTGTGGAGGGGGCCTGAAGCCGAGCTGTGACCCCTCAAGCTCTCAGACGCCGTGTCTCCACGCCCCCTGCAGGGCGCCGCCATTGTTGGGGGTCAAACGCCATTTTGTCTCCGTCAGCTCTAGAAGTGGGGTTTGCAAACTTTTAGGGGTCAATGGGATATTTTTCCAATAGACCCCCCACCCCCTTATAATCCTTACGACCTGTGTCCCCCATTGGGCTTAATTTGGAGAAGATAAGTATATTTATCAAATATTATATAATATACAAATAAAATGGCCTACACAGATTTCTGACCCGCTTTAGCGCACTTTTCCATGTAAAACATGGCAATCATTTTTGGCCCCCTCAAAATAGAGGCCGCCGGACCCCGAAGGGTCCACGCAGTGCAGTTTGACGAGCGCCGCCTGAGAAGGTCAAGCGCTGCTTCCGGAGCCAAATGCGCTTCCAGGATTGAGTTGCACGCGCTTATTTGTAGCCGCTTGATGGATGGAGCGGCGCTCGGCGCTCGGCGCTCTTAAAGGAGGCCTGCAGGCCTCGGCCGGCCGCGGCCATTGCAAGGAATGATTGACAGCTTTATGGCCCGGCTTCTCCAAAGCCATTCATAAACATCAATGGTGGGGGGGGGGGGGGGTCGGGGGGGACCTCTGACAGAAGCTGACACATAGTAGTGGAAGCGCTTATCAGGTGTCGCTTTGCTTCTTGGGAAACACAAAAAACTAAATTTAACACAGAAAAGGACTGTAGAAGATGACTTTTTTTCCATGTTGCTCCCACATTTCCTCTTTAATTCAGTAATAACATATTTACAAAATGGAAACGGAAGGAATTAAGGAATTTTGTCCTCTTTGCGTGTTCCAAAAATGAAGATAGATTTAATGTAAGAAAAATACACCTTTGCAAAAATGATTTTTAATCAATCAGAGATCTCTGGACAGATAACGGCCTCTGTCATCACTTAAACATCGTGGGATTCAGAGCGTCAAATGTGTTTCTTCCGGGTGTCGAACGGCTTTTATAGTTTAAGGACCTCCTCTCTTTTATTTGTAGACAAAACATATCTCTGAGTACTTTTCCAGAGCAGATGGCGTAAACAAGGTCAGATTTGGGTGTGTGTTCGGGACTGAATATGTTATATAGTTGAAGGATCTATTTTTGCCCATAACGACATCTCACAAACAAGTTGAACCAAATGTACGGTGGCCGTGACTGATGAAGAAAGTAAAGAGTGTGTGTGTGTGTTATTTCAAAGCAAATTTTGTTTTCAAGACCGAAATGTGCGTGTACAAAATAAAACAAGGAATTTTGGACCAATCAATCAACACCTTCTGCTCTACTAAGGACACAAAACATTTCGACAAGGTTAATATAAAGAATTGGGATGTTCATAGTGTGTAACAATGGTTAATAAAATAAAATGAAGAATTAAAAATGCTACAATATCTAACAAAACCCAGATTTAAATTATTATTATTTTTTTTAATTATTATCTTGATCAATTTATTAATGGTACTTTTGTCATTTAATTAAAAAAAAGTAACCTCAGAAAATGATTGTTGTACTCTCCTCAAAATTTATTTATTTATTACAAGACTATTGCGGAATACTAAAATATTTGTGAGGATGTTTTTTGCTATTTCTTTGCTTCAATGATACAAAATACTACGCTTGACTTCATTTTGATTCTAGTACAACTACTTGAAAGTCAAACCTTTATTTTTTATTACGTATATTATTTTATTTATTCAATTTTTTATTTCATTTTTTTTTTTTAATGTGCAGTGTTCCCTCATTTTCCGCTGGGGTTACGTTCCCAAAAATACCCGCGCTAAATGAAATCCGCCAAGTAGTTAGCTTCATGTAAAAGTAAAAAAATGGCAACATTTATTATAAATGTTTTAAGGCTCTAACCTCACCACACAGTTTATACACTTTTCCATTTTATTTTTTATTATTATTATTATTATTATTATTTTATTTTAAAAAAAGGTACATTACTGTAAAAAATAAAAGAAAAGAATCCCAAAAAAATCCACAAAACAGCGAGGCCACGAAAAGTGAACACTGTAAGCCTAAAAGCTATATTTCATTGGACAACGGCAATAATGGGATGCGAAAGTCGGACAGCTGCTAAGGAATGAACGAGCACCCCAAAAAAGTCAAATATTTGCTCCAAACGATTTTAACAACTTCAATGATGTGCTAATAAATGGAGTGAAATTGTGAACGTGAATTTCTTGTCGTTGTTGTTGCCGCTGTTGTCTTTTATGGCCTCCAACCTGTGCAAAAAAAGGTGCCGCACTCCTGGTTGGCTCACCTTGTATATCTTTGCCATTAATCTTAATTTGTCACTGAGGGCTGGAAAGGAGGAGGGCGGGGGGGGGGGGGGTGAAGGAGGGTCAAGGGGGGGGTGGTGGGGGTAATTGCACCCCTGCTGCTCCATTATGGTGTCATTCCTCTGTTAACAGGCGATAACATCTTCTCCAAAGCACCTGAAGCCAATTCTCCACTTTACCTGCGTGGCCCGGACACACACGCACGCACGCGCGCGCGCACACACACGGGGAAGAAAGCCAGACCAGCCAGCAAAGTGGACCCCAAACCCGTTCAACTGTCCATGTGAGTCCAACAAGGCTGATGGATGGATGAGGGGGGGAGGGGGGGTCAGCACTTTCTCTGCTGATTGGCAGGTGTGATGGATGACACACACACACACACATTACACACGCGCATGCTAAGCATCAAGCCCAGTCGGCGCCATTCGACCCCTTAATAGAACACCTGTAAAGCTTTGTACGATGTCAGCTTAAAAAAAAGAATATTTCTGCTTTCATATTTTTTTTAATGTAAATAACAAGAATATCAACAACGTGCCTGACGCTAAACACGGCACGCAAGAACCGCTAAGAAGTCTTAACGATATGCCCAATGTAAAATACACAAGCTCAGCACCGAACTAAAGCTAGCATTAGCATAGCATTTATCATCCACTGATGCCATCACACCACAACAAAAAAAGGTAAGCTAGTTTTTATTGTTTAAATACTGTACTGTCCCGTAAATGTAAAAAAAAAAACATAAATAGAAATGAAAATAGAAATTTTCTGTTTTTGGAGGTTGGAAACGGATTAATTGCATTTACATTATTTCCTATGGGAATTTTTTTCGGAGGTTGAACAATTCGGACTTTGAACACTTCGCAGGAGCAAATTACGTTGAAACACTGAGGTACGACTTTACTTATATTTTTAATCTGTTGTCTTTTTGTTCAGTTGCCATCTTTAACAGAAGCAGACAATTGGGCATGAACATGAATAATTTTTTCTTGAATATACATTTTTGGCATACAGTATGTATGTATGTATTTATTTTTTATTTATTTTAATTATCTAAGCTTGAACTGGAATTATTTTTTTTATTATTTCATTACATTGACATATTAATTCATGTAATTATTAAAAATATAATAATACTATATTATCGCTAGTGTAATTATTTTTTAAAGTTATCTTTTTTATAATAACTTTTATTTAATGATTTTTCTTGAAAGCATTTTGTAAACGTATTAATACCAAAAGCTCTCATTTAAAAAAAAAAAAAAAATATATATATATATATATATATATATATATATTGTTGTGTATGTATCAAAATGTAGGATTTATCTATAAATTTTTTTAAGTGTGTTGTTTTTCTGTTTTATTTCATTACTCATCATTTTAGGTTAAGGTTTTATTAATGTGCTTTGATCTCAAAACCAATAAATGAATTCATCAATAGGAAAAGAAATATGCAAAAATAATATATTGTTTAGTCCGAATTGTCTTCCTTGAAGTTGGTGTACCTAATGGAGTGTCTCCCTCCCTGTCTCTCCCCAGAGTGAGTGGTTCCTTCAAGACCCCCGCCGTCCCCTTCCTTGACCCCCCCCCTCCCCAAACCCCCCCTCCACGCCACCTGCCCTGCAGCTGGAGGTGTCCGTTTCACAGGCGGGGTCGCATTTCACAGGTACAAAACGTGTCTCGCTCTAATCCCATCACACAAGAGCGTCTTCATTTAATCCCCAAAGCATCCAGAGAGGAAGAGATTAGCCAGCATCTCTGATTTTATTCCAATAATGTTTGCAGGGGGGGGATCGCTTTCAAATGGTGTTTTTTTTGGGGGTGGGGGGTGGGGGCCGGGGGGGTCTCCACACTTGAGAGCACATGTGAGAAGAAGATGAGTCGCGAGATAAAATGTCTCCTGTGGCGGCGGTTAAACAAGTTTATGCTAAAGTGCTTGCCGCAATTTTGGAGGTGAGACTTTTTTTTTCCCAGACGTGTGCTTTAAATCACTTTATTCGCACATTGGAATCGTGAAAAGAAGTACAAATAAGCACAATAGTGTTTGCACAGTTAAGGACGAAAAAAACAATGAGCTCGTTGCGCTCGCTAAGGAAGCTAATCGAAGATCGCAGCTTCAGTTAGCATTCGTCTTTTCTGTGGCTAACGTTCAAAGGCGGAAGGTGGAACTGACAAATCTTTGAAATGAAATCAATGATGCCGTGAAAAGACTGATACATTTGTAGCACGCAATTGTGGAGATACAGTGTGTGAACAGGATGCTTTAGAGCGCCTCGTTGTTGGCCGTTAGTGCTCGCTTGTCACACAGAGAAATACAAAAGAGCCAGGAGGGTGTTTTATTTATTTATTTATTCATTTTATTTGGAAAAACTCAGACTTGACAGCTAGCATGTGGACAAGTGTTTTACACCGGTGTGGCTGTTTTAGAGCGCCTCGTTGTAGGCCATGAGCGCGCACATCTTGGAAAGAACAGCTTACATGCAAAGACGGTGGATTTTTATTTATTCATTTTCTTCAAGTGCAACTTGGTAGCCAGATTGTGAACAAGATCTTCGCACTAGCTTGGCTCATTAAGAGTGCCTTGTTGACCGCTGTGAGTGCATCAGGGAGAGAGCAAAAGTGACGTGACAGCCACCGTGGGGTTTGTAGTAGAGTGAGACGGAAAAATACGTATTTATTCCGCTTCACCTTAAAATTATTGCACGTAGTTGGGCTTCATCCTGTCCCGGCGTTTCCGCTACCGTATCTAAAAAAAATGTTCCCACCTCGAAAAAAAACCCAGCATGCGCAGCAGATGACTAATTGCCACATCGGCAGATCAAACGGGGGCCCGCTTCCCGTTTCCTCTCGGCCGAGTGCACATCCTCCGAAACATAATCCATATCGGCCCAAAAAGCAAATTGCGAGGTCCGTCCGCAGCTGCCTTGAAGTGCGAGAGGCTCTTTGAAGGCGCTTAGCCGGCGTTACGAGACGAGCGCGAAAGGGGGACGTGTCCAAACACGGTCCGGGTGACCCGGGTGAGTGATTGGGACACAGGACACCTCGGATCCTGATGCCGTTTCAACGCCGGCAGCTGGGATGAGAAAAAAAACTTTGCCTTCACTTTTTGGTTTGTTTTGTTTTAAACAATCAAACTTCTTCACTACCGTCGTTGTTTGACAGTCGAGTGTCAATCAAAAAGTAAAAAAAAATACTGTTTTCAAACAGTAGCTGACTCAAAGGGCTTGTGTATAAATCTTATTTTTCCCGCCTTAGCGTTAGCATATCCACGGCTAGCATGCTAGCACATTGTCCATTCTCCTGACAAATGATGAAAAATTTGAAAAATCTGAAAAATCCTCATTACAAACTCCCAACACTATTTACACTTCACAACCCCCAACCTGCAATTTGTCATTAAAATAAGTTAATCGACAGTCCCTCAATTAAGGGAGGGTCCTAGTACATCATGATCTCCTTGGGAGCGTCCTCGGTGGGCCGCTGCTGTTCGCGCCGCTGCGTGTAGGCGGCGTGGTCGTACATGTAGATGAGGCCGATGGCGAGCAGCGACAGCGCCGCGTACGGGATCAGCAGGTAGTAGCCCAGCAGCATCTGGGACGACGTGATCTTCAGGTCCACGCGGACGTTGTCGGCGAAGCTCCTCACCAGGTCCTCGGCCACGGTGGTCGCGCTCACGTTGACCACAAATAAGACCAGCACCAAGACGGACAAGCATGCTGTAGACATGGGGGGGGGGGGGGGGGGGAGTAAATACAGCTTCAGGGTGTCAAGTGTATGCCAAACCAGCAGGGGGTGCTAGAGCTCTTAACAGAAAAGACGTTTTAGCCAATCTGAAACAGAATAGCATCATTCGTAATAAAAATCGAACCCAATTGAAGACATTCTGAAGAATTGGCGAAGTGAGTTGCTCACCGCTAATGGCGCTGCACGTGTAGAGGGCGATGGGCCCCATGTACGTCTCGTAGGGGTTGCTGACGCTGTTGTAGAGCGAGACGAGGACGCTGACGGCCGAGCACAGCAGACACAACGCCAGCAGAGACACAGACAGGACGTGCAGCACCAGCGGGACGCCTTTGGTCTCCATCAACTTGGGGAACACTGCCGGCGCAACACAAAATCTTTTCTCAGCATGTCAGCTAATGTTGCTAACTGTTAGCGTCGTAGCGTTGGATACGTTCTCATTGCAAATAACAACAACAACAAATGACGTATGGCCCTTGTTGGTTGTTCTTATTACTTAGCTTAGCTAGCAATCCAACTGTAGCATGTTAGCATTTGATCCATCCTCATTTGAAATAGTAGCGGACAATAGGGCTGGGCGATCAATCAACTAATTGTGAGTTTTTTGGTCGAGCCAATTTCATCAGTTGAAAGAAGTTGTACTGGAGTCCAGGATCTGATTTTTAAAAACATTTTTTTTTAGCAATCTGGTACCATTAGACCGTTAGTTAGCATTTTATTAGCTGTCATTAAAAATATTACCCAACACCAGGAAATGATGGATAATCATTGGGTTGTCAATCTGCATTACCATTTTTTTTTCGAGGCAAGTTGCTATCTTGTTAAACAGTATGTTAGCATATCGAACCATCCTCATTTGAAATTCAGTGGACTATTCGTGGGGCAAAGGGACTGGACATAGGACATTAAAAAAAATGCAAGTAAGCGTTGGATGGGGTCCAAAATCATATAAGAAGGCGAAATAAAATACAAAATACAGTAAGATAATGAAAAGGTGAATTTACGAATGCCAAATGCGAAGTAAAGTCCATCGAGATCTGCTTTAGCATTTTCTCTCAGTAGGTTTCCATCTTGCTGAATGTTAGCATCACCAACTACTAGCATGTTAACATTATATAAATTCACGTTCGAAATAATCTAAAATCCTTATTAATCTGCTTTTGCGTTTTTTATTCTCAGGTCCCTATCTCACTATATGTTAGCGCGCTAACTGTTAGCCTGTTAGCATTTAATTCTCAGAAATTGTCCTGGACACCAAGGACTGATCTCAAGTCCTTTTTGATCAACTTTTGCACGTCCGCCACTCAATTTACTATCTTGCTAGATGTTAGCATACCAAATGATGGATTCTTATTAGAAACATATCGACCTTGGAAGTCAACAGGCGGTCCGAAAAGGGGACAAATCTCCCGTTCCAGTCTGCCGTCGAAGAGCTCCAGCGTGACTGCGGCCGAGCCATTGAAGAAGCTGCTGCTGTCTCGGGCGCACACCATGCTCTTGGTGGCCCACGCCGTGGACATGGCGAAGCCCAGGATCCCCACCGCTATGCAGGTGACCAGCGCGCTGGACAGGAAGTGCAGGGTCTTGGTCGTGGACGGCATGGCGGCTACGCTTGGGTCTCCAAATGAAGAATTGTGCGTGCGAGCGAGCTTGTGTTATCTTCCAGGGTGGAGTGAAACGGCGGCCATAAAACAGGCCTGGTTACGACTTTGACCTTTGATTATTTTCCGTGAAACGCAAGTGTGGTTGCCATGGCTACAACAACGTTCGGATCCAGACCGGGCCATGTCTACTGTATAGACAGAAAGCATGCGAGTTTCATGCGTGCTTCGGTGAAAATTTTCTAAAAGGTCTGCACCTCTAATACTTCGCACGGCATCCTTCTTAAAGTGTCAGGGGATCCCCGCCTCAGAGTTTTAGTCCACTTTGAGGGTCATAAAAAACAATAGGGATAAATGATTTACCTTGGCATGGAGGCCCTGCCCGGAAGAGCAAACCCATCAGTGTTTGGGAATGAGTGAATGTATGTTTTCTGTATTGAAACGAATAGAAATGCCAGTTAACTGTTATAGAGCCCTCCAAAAAAAGAAAGAAAATATTGTTGTAATTAGTTTTAAATAAGAAAAACAGCACCGCATAATATTTACAGTAACGTTATAAAGACATACAGTAATGACAATTGAATAGAATGTAAAGGACTAAACTGCTTTTAGGACAGTTTTTGCTGCAATTCAGTGGTCATTATGCTGCTCCCTCTGCTGTGTGCGTCTCAGCCACCTTGTTTAATCAGTTACATATACGAGTTTAGTATTTTCATTTATTTATTGATAGAGGAATTTTGTAAGATTTCTAACTTTGCCAAATTGAACTTAAATGTTAACTTTGGATAATGGATGGATGGACTTTAATGCAATTTGATTTTAATGTGAATATTTACGTACATAAAATATTCGACTAGAATTCTCCGTTTTAAAACCTGTGCTTTCGTCATTGTCACGTGTTCTGTCTCACCAGGAAGTAAATGCCGGCAAACGCCTGTTGTCGCAGGACACTAATTATCCACCTGGTGTCGCCATTTCCCGTGTTTTGGAAAAGGCGGGTGATGGCGGCCACTTGTGTTCGCTGGAGTAAACACGCTGGCTGCTGCCTGCTTTGGACTGACTGACTCCTCCTTTCAGGGCTCTTGACAGGCGGCCACGCCGGAACGCTCCCATGTTCGCCTCGCCTTCTTTTTTTTCCGCGTCCCCCCCGTGAAACTCTGCGCTCCGGGGACACATGTTGAAGCCTCCCAGGTGAGTTTAATTCAATTTTGCTCGCTTAACTCGTCGTCGTCATGGAGCCTTCACGTCGCTGACTGACTGTGGAGCTTTTTCTTTCTGTTTTTTTTCTCTCTCTATCTCCCACCTGTCTGTTACGCTTTCGTGAAATGTGGCTTTTTACAGGTCAAATGAGCCATATATATATATATATTTAATTTTCATCAGCCCGTAGTGATGGTTAACCCCCTTTCGAAGCCCCAGAAACGGTTCGCGTGCACTCCAAAAGCATTGAAACGACGTACGCGTGTTCAAAGTTGTCGTTAATGTCATTCCCGCCCGGATTAATTGGATTCACGCGTCCCCTGAGACGTCAATGGCGAGCTGTCAGCATCCTTGCCGTGATCTGCTTATGCTTGCAAGTTCCCCAAGAGGCACTGGCAAATATTGTTATTGATAAATGATTTGAAATGTGGCATTAAGGAACACTTGACTCTCACGGTGGCCATTTTAATCATGACAACAACGAGACATCGCCTCTGAAATGATTACAAGTTGCCAAAATGGATTGGAGGATGAAAACACTTTTAAAATGCATTGTCAAGATATACATGATTGTCGTAGGGGTTATATATCGCTGGAAAATTGTTTATAATGGATGGATAACTAAAAAAAAGAAGTTGTTTTGCTATAACTATCTATTTCAGGACTTGTTTTATTAACTTAGTATTGCCAATACTTCCATAAATAGCTCACGAGATTCTAAACTGGCAGTTTTAAACAAATGATTTTCCTGTATTGCAGAAGAGAGAATTTTGTTAAGTAGGTAGTGCACAAAAAAGACAACTGTGTGGGTATGACCAATCCTTTGGAAATAGCTGGTGGGATACCTGAAAGTCTGTCAGCTGTACCGCAATAGCTTTTTTTTTTTCCTGTTTCATCAAAGTGGAATCGGAAGCTGCATGTGCTCACACGCATGCTGAAGCCCGTCGCCGGCGTGTGGCAACCACAAGCTTGCATGCGCCCGCTCGCCAATGATGAGCCGCAGAATGCAAACCGTCCGCTTCTTGTCGAAAAGCATCAACGGCAATCCAACGGATAATTGGAATCACGACGACAAGGGAAAGAAGGTGTGAGCGGGGATGACAGCTCCGTCAAAGCCGTAACAGAAGCGGGAAGGCGCCTTTGTGCAATCTTCAATTTTGTTCAGTTTTGTTGCCTTCCGTAGAAAGAAAATGACATTCTCACAGTTCAATATAAATTCACAGAAATATTAAGTGGCCTAGTTTATTTTTTGCCGCGTCTGCAAATTCTCATTTCGGGATTGTGTGAACACCCCAAAACTTTTGTAACCGGTTTTTGAGAAGACAAAATACACTGTAGTTTTGTACTGTATAGAAATGTTTAGGCAAAAACTTGCTCACTTGAACGGAAATCGAGACCAGTCTCCTAATTTTCAGCTCATCGGTATTGGCTGAAAAAGATTGCCGTTTTTTTTTTTTTTGTGGCCGGTTCAAAATGGATGCCGTCTTTTGTCGCCAAAGCTTGTGTTGAAAATGGCCACAACCTTTTTGCACGTGTTTGCACTCCGCAGCTCATTAAGAAAAAGCAGGCACCGATGGTGGTTGGATGCCCTAAAGCAAAAAAAAAAATGGACCAAGAAATGGCTGGTAACTTGAAAAAGCCGCAAATTGAGCCACTCTTAAGTCAAGGTAACACCGCGCGCGAATCCACGTTGCCTCGTTCACTTTTTAATAAGCGCGGCGTCTTTGTGCGAGTCACGTTCACGTCCTATTAATTGCGTCCAGACGTCGGACATGAAAGGCAATGTAACGTGAGAAGCTCAACGCGCGGGCAGGAAGTGGATTGTATCATCATGCGCCGTCCTCCCTGGAGAGAGGAAACGCCTCGCTCGTAATCGCGCCTTCCTTTTTTTGCAGCCTTTTCATGAGCGCAATGTGACTAGCGGAGACTGGAGGATTCATTTGACGCAAAGCATGCTGGGAGTTCGCATCCAAACGCTGGCTAGGCTATTAGTTGAGTTTTTTTTTTTTTTTTTAAACATTCCTTACATACTATTGGCAGGTAGCAGCAAAATCCATAAGTGACGCTCTGCCACAGATGAATGCTTAGGTGCGAAATGCTGCGGCTGTAATGTCTTAATTCACAAACCGATCAATAACTGATCGGATCAGTGAATTAAGACTATTTTTGTTCAGTCACTTGTAGTAAGAGAATTTATGGCCCGGTAGGAGACGGGATAAACAGTCAAGTAGCCAGCCTTTAGCATAGCTTCATCAGGATCCATTTTCTGTTTGTTAGCATTAGCGGCATTCTAATGCCAGCCTTTAGCATAGCTTCATCAGGATCCACTTCCTGTTTGTTAGCTGTTAGCATTAGCAGCATTCTAATACCAGCTTTTAGCATATGGCTTCATCTGGATCCACTTCTTGTTTGTTAGCTGTTAGCATTAGCGGCATTCTAATGCCAGCCTTTAGGATAGCTTCATCAGGATCCACTTCCTGTTTGTTAGCTGTTAGCATTAGCGGCATTCTAATACCAGCTTTTAGCATATAGCTTCATCTGGATCCACTTCTTGTTTGTTAGTTGTTAGCATTAGCGGCATTCTAATGCCAGCCTTTAGGATAGCTTCATCAGGATCCACTTCCTGTTTGTTAGCTGTTAGCATTAGCGGCATTCTAATGCTAGCCTTTAGCACAGCTTCATCGGGATCCACTTCCTGTTTGTTAGCGGTTAGCATTAGTGGCATTCTAATGCCAGAGTGTCATTGCGTGTCACCTTTGGCGTCGTCCTTGTCGGATGGCATCAATTTCACACAACCTACTGACGTGAATGTTTTGTCGGGTGCGAGTAGCTGCCGTCCGCTGCCGTGGATCAATTACCGGCTTTAAAAGTCTCTTTAACAAGAGCCGGATCGTTACACTTTAAGTGCCTTTTGTTGTTAAAGCGGGTGTCTTTTTTTGATACTTGGAAGTATAAAACAAGACACTTGTAAATGTTTATAAAGCCCTTAATCAGAAATGAGTTTCAAAGGAAGAGGAGAAGAGGCAGTAAAACAGACCAAAATCCAGATGAGGGCGAGAAATGAATGCATGCCTGGTGCGTTTTAACCAATTGCATAGAAATAAGTCTAAAGTTGTGATTTTAAGTTCTGTGTGAATGGCGCGTGATTTGAAAACCTGTCACACGTCTCAATAACAACAACTTCAAATCTCATTGCGGGATCCCGCGTTGCTGGGTTCTGTGTGAAAGTCACAGGTGGATCTTTTTGTTGTTGTTGTTGTTGCAGGATGCTTGTGTGAAACGTAAACAAAAGTAGCACTTGAAATCGAGTGTAAAATTTTTTTGATTCAGTAGCCATGACCGTGGTTGTTTTTCATGCTTTGTGACATCGGGAAGTCGCCACATGAATAATTGCGGCGTTATGAAGGCGTGTGCAGGAATCTGCGGCTGGACCGCCAACAGCATGCGTTTAGAACGGCCGGGCACTTTTTCACCAGAGAGCAATTAAAGTCTGGTGTAAAGCAATAAAAGATCTTTTGAATGGATTGAATCGCGCCGCGCCGTCTGTGAGCAATAAAAATGAATACATTCCAATTAAAGCGACACGTCGGCGCTCGTGTTTGAATGGCAGCTTCTCTGATGGTTGTGGTGGCGAGAAGACAAAGCGCTCCGCCCCGTCCCTACTCCTCCATGGCTTCCCCCCCCCCCCCCCCCGATTTTGTCCTCTGGCTTCCAGTTTGTCACTCATTCGCTAACGCTTGCTAACTTCTGCTAACCCACAAAATAATAACAAGCAAATCCCCGCAGCGACTTCTTCTTTGCAAGGCTTTAATCTCATTAGCGGATGCTTGGAATAATATTTGCGGCAGCGTTCAAATCGTTTCGCTGGTGGCTGGCGGCCACTGCTTGTTTGTATTGCTAATCAGTCGCAATCAATCTGGCAGCAAATGCGCCGAATGCTCGACAGCTCTTTCTGTGATGATTGAACGCGTCAGTTCAAAACATCAACACAAGGGTGTGCGTTTTGGCGGCTCTGCCAATGGCGTACGCCGCCGAGTCATCCTTCAAAGTGTTTGCTGGATTGCCACGAGGGATGGGAATCCTTGTCTCATGATTCGATTCCCATTTTTGGCTCTGCGTCTCCATTCACTCTTTCACTGCCACTGACGTTTAAAGACGTCAAGTAAAAACCTACGGAGCACTGCCAATGACGTCAAAAGACGTCATCCAATTTTTTTATTTTTTTTTGAAACTGGTGGGGGGAAGCCCTCCGCATCTCTGGCGAAAGTTTCAATTAGGTCTCTTGTGCCTAAGGACTATTTTTGGCCCCTAGAGGGCAGCGATGACTGTCTTTTGACAAGATCGGGTGGGCGTCAGTAGAGGCGGAGCTAGAGCGTCAAGCAGGAGATCAGAATGGAAAACAAAGGAAAAATGGCGACCGTTTGCGAGGAGTTCACGCCCGAGCCGTTTTATTTCAAAGACAAAAGCATCGACCAAAGCTAAAAGAGCACATTGATGACAACGATGATCATCATCGAATTTCGGTGAAAGTAACCATTTTCTATTGTTGATTACTGAAGAACGGAATAAGGTAGAAACAAACTTTTTTTTTTCTGATGAAAGAAGAAGTCCAATCTTTCATTTGGTAGTATGTGTGTTTCCATGTGTCCAAACACAACATTTTCTGTGGACCTTAAAAGATCAGTCAAAATGCTTGAATCAGCTGGCACTGGCGACATCCCGTTTCTGAAAACGTCGATTTTTGATTCAGAATGATTTGATGGACAATGATTTCTGCTTCAATTTATAGATGTGCAATAATAATTTGATTGGCCGCTTGCAGAGCCGTCTCTTTGAGTTAATTGGGAGGGGTGAGCATTTATACGCAGACCTTTTCATTTTGATTTATGTGCCAGACAGTACTAGTTAGCCCTAAGGACTACATAGTACATGTTTCTTCTGTAGCAAATATTCTATATTTTGTTTGAAAACAAAAGGGATTGATGGCGATTCGTTCCCTTGATCGATATGACAGGCTGAGATTCACTCCTTAAATCTAGAGTGGTGCAACGGCGCCACCTAAAGGGATCTGCTAGTTAATTCAGTGGTTTACAAATGTGTGTGTGTGTTGCTTTTATTTCATGTGTGGTCACACAGCAAATTAAACTTGTAAATCAAGCTAGCGCTGTATGTGAGTTTGTGATCTGTCCAATCCCATCTGATTTGTTGTTGGGGGGGGGGGGGTTGGAAGGGGGTCAGTCGGCCCCCCTCTTCAGTTGTATAATCACTGTTGACCTTGTTTGAAATGAGTCGTCCTTTTGTTGTCCGCCAGGAACAAAAAGCAGCATTGTCTGTGGGTCTGCCGTGCGACTAATCTGCAGCTGTGTCGCTTGGCCTCGGGATCGCCGTTAATCCAGATTGGGTATTAATGATTGTCTAATCCGCACTTTTTTTTTTCCTCTCTTTTCCTCCCCCGAGGAGGCCCGACATGGCTTCTCTGTTGTTCCTGTCAGTGATTGTGAAAGCGAACGGCCTTGGCTTCAGTTTTATGTCAAGTGGGATGTAATCCGCCGCTCAGATTGAGACCCGGTGCCAAGACGCCCCCCCGATACCAAGCACACCCACGGCCTATTATCTGCTCTGGCAAGCGCACATTTTGTTTATGCCAGGTCACGTGCCAGTAATTTAATAATTAATGATGCCACCGTCTTCAAAATTTCAACAGCGACTAGGCTAACGCTAGCACTTGGATAACAGTCATGAGGTTTTACCGGCACAGTTTTTAGTTTTTTGTTTGTTTTTTTGGCCAGGATTTGGGTTAGGATTAGGGTTTGAAAATGAGTTTTCAAGTTTGGGGTCAGGTTTCAAATATTGATGAATGTGACCCCTGAGTTGAAAAGGGTTTGTTTGAAGTGGAATAAAACAAAACATCAGGTGCATCTTAAAACCGTCAGACATGAAAACAAATGATGCCGTTAAAAATAAGATCATTGTGTCAAATGTAGATAAACCGTAGCTAAGCATCCAAGGGTCTGTAGTATTCCGAAACTACCTAAATTAAACACTTCCACTTTTCAAGTTCTCGCAGGTTGCTGCAGTTGACGCAATTTTCAACTTCCTCAAGCGCAAAACCGACCTTTTCCGTCCGCGCGAGGCCCCAGAAATAAACGCACACGACCGACCACAGCGATACCATAGAAATGAATAATACTGTCGAAAATAAAATCCAGTCATCACCACAAAATCATAAAAAGTCAACATCGGCACGCGCATAAAATACAGGAAGTCAACTCAAGAAGCTAAGCTAACTTCATTTATTGCAATCCATATTTGAAGCAGTTTAACATTTAGATGAAAAAAAAAAAAAAACACCTCACACCACACGATTATTACATCAGATAATCAGGCTAACTTGAACGGGCCCGATTATCAGAATGTCTGTCGCTGGCGGTGTTGACCGAGCGCACTCATCAGCTTTTGCCGCTGTCACACAACAAACATTTTCAATTGTATGCTGAGATTGTTGGAGCAGATCCGGGTGGAAAATTCACTCTTCACACTCTCCACATGACGTTTCCATGGCAGCTTCCCGGTGAGACGTTCAGGGTGGGGGTGCTTGGGGGTGGGGGTGGGGTGGGGGGGCGATGGCTAGATTACAGTATTTACTCGATCTTGGAGATCTGCTGTAGTGATGCCTTTGAGCAGGGGGGCCAATCGGCTTTGGAGATTTTGATTTCCTACTTCCTAGCATGCGCCTGCCTGCATTCCTCAAGGCGGGCGTGTGTTGTCAGTGTGTGCCTGGAGTCAATAAAATCCGCCGCGGCGAGTTCAAACATGTTTGAAGAAAAACTAGAAGAGTGTCAGCCCCATGGCAATCGCCGGTTTCGCGATTGTTAGCCCCCTTTCAAGACGTCTTTCTGCAAATTGACATACCACAAGTGGACACAGGTCCGCCGTCAATGTTCTAGGTCACATTTCCCAAATATGGCCTTTTGGTGAGCCATTTCCTCCCGCTAATCTGGCTTAGCGTGCCGCACCGCCGAGCAAAGCAAAGCGTGTGACGTGTGTGTTTTTATAGCAGCACATGACAGGAAGACGCTGACGCCGGA